>NW_010529560.1:19889-50545 GCF_000687285.1 Phaethon lepturus | reverse complement strand
GTCGTGTCCGAGACTTCCGCATCAGGTGACCAACAGGTCCAGTATGGCATCTGGTCTGGTAGGGCTGTCTATTACCTGGCACAGCAATTTATCTTCCATGCACTCCAGGAGTCTCCTGGATAGCCTACAGCTTGCCGTGCTATTTCTCCAGCAGATGTTGGGGTGCTTGAAGTCCCACAGTAGGGCGAGAGCCTGCGAGCATGATGCCTACTGTGGATGGAGTGAGAAGGCTTCGTCAATAGACTGCCCTTGGTTGGGTGGCCTGTAGTAGACAGGAACCACAAGGTTCCCTTTGTTGCCTCAGTCCCTGATCCTTACCCAGAAGCTTTCAGCCTGCTTGTGGCTATTCTTCAGAGACAGCTCTTCACACTCTATCCGTTTCTTGATATAGAGGGCAATGCCTCCTCCCTTCCTTCTTTGCCTGTCCCTTTGGAACAGTCTGTAGCCATCCATAGCCACACGCCAGCCATGGGGTTGGTCCCACCAAGTTTCGGTCATGACAACAAGATCATAGCTTTCTAGCAACACTGTGGCTTCCAGCTTCTCCTGTTTGTTGCCCATGCTGTGTGCAGTGGTCTAGCCCAGGCTGCCTCCTGCCTCCAAGGAGGAATTCTAAGCAGGATTTAAGCAGGACTTTCCCCTCATGAACCCATGCTGGCTATGACCAATGACCGCATTGTCTCTCAAGTGTTTTTCAATAACTCCCAGAATAACCTTCTCCATAATTTTACCAGGCATTGAAGTGAGACTGACAGGCCTGTAATTACCAGGGTCTTCCTTCTTTCCCTTATTGAGAATTTGGACAACATTTGCCAGCTTCCAGTCAGCTGGGACCTGTCCATACTCCCAAGACTGTTGAAAAATAATGGAGAGAGGTCCCATGATTACATTGGCCAGCTATTTCATTAACCTGGGATGAACCCCATTGCTTCCAGTAGATTTATGTGCATCCACCTGGAGCAGCAAGTCTCAAACAAGTTCAGGGTTGGCAGGGAGTTTATTACCACGCACCACCCCCCTGAAAGATGTCTCTATCTCCTTTCTTGCCGTTCACAGCCTATTTCTCACCTGGAAAGTTCCTAGTCACTTGCCAATCACAACTTGCTTTTCTTCTGCTAGCATACACCCAGTTTAGATATGTTGTCACCAATCAGGCAGGTGAAGAGGCTAGTAGAGTAATAAGAAAGAAAGCTCCTTGAATGTTATAAGCACTGTTTCCTCTTATTCTTGTGGTACTTAAAATCCAAGTGGAATATGAATGTGTGAGGGTGAGTTTGAGTAGTGGAACAGAAAAAGGAAGCATAACCCTAACGGCTCCCATGGACCCAAGGTGAGATTCCGATACTTTTTTCAGTCTGAGGATTTGACTCTATGGTAATGAAAGCCTCCTCAAAACTTCTTGAGAAAGAGGAAGGAGGTTTCAGCTTCATGTGACAGATTTGCTATCTTTTAAGGGTTTTTTTTTATTTCCTTAGTGACAGATAAGTCTGGACCGTGAGAGTTTGTCTGTATGTACGTGGGTATGGAAATTGAGGGAAGAAGGATGTGACTACTTTTCCCTCAAAAATACAAAAAGAAAAATAGAATAAGTTTATCCTTTTCCAGTTTGCAGAAAATGTCACCTATCTTTCTTAATCACATCTTCAAACAGCCAGAATAGGCAATTAAAGGAAGTTTGTTTTTTTTTAAAAGAAGGAATATTTTAATATAAACATTGGTAACACTTCTACCTGCATTTTAACTCTCCTGCCCAAATAAAAGAACCAGTAATAGTGGATCTGTATGAAAAAGAGAGACTATTGGATTAGAAGATGGGATTTTCTTGTAATTGTTCAATTGACTCTTGCTTCCCAAAAGAGCAAGAACAAAAGTGCTTGTTATAAAAGTTGCAGTTTCAACACTGTTTTAATATGGATAGGAGTAGGTTCAGACCATAATTCAGTTGACACAAGAGTGCTAGCAAAGTCTGCACACTGGGCAGATAGAATCAAAATAGCTGATCACTTGGTTCCCTTTCTGTCTTTTTGAACCTGAAGTTGTCACTTGATACCTAATTTTAGAAGTCTGGAATGCAGACATCTACCTCTGAGCCAGTTGTCTAGACTCCTTTTATTATCCATGTTGAGAAACAGGAACTTTTAGAGTGTAATTAATATGACCCAATTTAAATGTTTTCTTCATGATAAGAGGGAATAACATCTCAGAATTGCCCTTTTTTTGTGCCGACTGTAAAGGGACTTCAGACAAATAGCTCAAATGTGGATGTCTACCTTGTAGACATATAATACAAAGTCAGATGAAACTTCTCCCTAATGTCTGTTTAATCATACTATTTTCCACACATGTAACGCATATGTTTTTCCTTCTTTAATTACGTAACTTAAGTAATTAAAAGATAATAAATAATTTAAAACATTATTGTTTTAAAGATTAATGTGGTCCAAGTAAAGATGAGATCTTGTCTGCAGATGTCAGAAGACATAAGAGAGGGACATGGTATTGATATAAAATAAACTAACTTGTCAGCAATTTATACAAAAGTGTTATTTGAATTATGCTAGCTGGGATGAACACAGAAGGAACTTTGATTAGGTCTTTCTTAGACTAAAAAGTTTGATGAGGTTTAAAAAAAGAAGGAACTGAATTCATGTGGAGATTTTAAACTCTCAAAGCTCCAAGTTACAGTTTGTAAGTAGGTCTAACTAGAATGCCACCCATTTGTGGCATAACTACTTTAAAAAATCAAAATAAAATTCTGGGCAGAAACAGATGCCAGAAGCTGAGGTTTTCACATGATATTGGGTAGGCTCCCATCTGTGCAAAAAGCAGATCATTTTCTTTGAAATCTGTCATCTTGTACTCTTCAGCCTAAGACAATATTTGTGACAACAGCATCCAGAAAGAAGACACCAGAAAATAAATATAAACTTTCTCATTTTTATGTCTACAAAGAAAAACAGGCAAGCTGATTTTTTACTATGTAAGTCTGGAGAATCTGAAACTATAATCCTAAAACTGAACACTTCCATTCATATCTGTTCAGTACAGTTATTAACACTACAATATTTTCCTTTGAGTGTCAATATTGTGAAGGATTATATTGTTGAGTAAAATGTGCAAAAAATCTTCATCATAATCAATGGTGTGTGCATATAAAGATCACACAGGAGACAAGTTATATTATTTTCAAAAGGTATCCATGCTGTCCTTGAATGGTGTTCTGTTCTGAGGCTTCATGTAGCCAGAATTGGGTCGTCAGAGAGAGTTCGACAACTGCACTTGCTTTGCAGCTCTCCATTGTGACACCTTTTGGAAAGTCCCATATTTAAGTCCAATCTCCTCTTTGCTTATGTTTCTTACAGATTGGGCTTCTGAAGTCTGCTTCTCTAGAGCACTTAATTTAATGGAGTATGAATTCTCCTGGAGCGTTAAGAATTTAAGCTGCAATTATCACAGAATGAATGCTGTTTTTCAAAATCCATTTTCCAATTGGTTGGTTGGAATTTCGATAGTAATATTACCATATTCATCCTAAATCCCCCATGGAGCACTTAAGTCATTGCTAGTCATTTCTTTATCGTTCCTAGTTTATACAACAGGGTTCTGTATACATATTCAATATTTCAAGTTCACACATTCGGGGGAATATTTTCAAAAAGTCAAGTGTAGAGCTCCCACAGAAGTGTCATAATGTTTTTCTGTGCACTTAATCAAAATCCTTCCTCACATTCTGGGAGAGATATAATCACTTAGATACTGGCAGGCACTACCAGTGTAGCTGTCCACCTTGCCTTATCTCATCATCTCATGATTCTTTTGTGTCAAATGTCATAGCCTCTATGGAGGGACCACCATACCAATGACATTCAAGAGAAATCACAGAGAGTATAGAGGAAAAGATTACACCAACAGCCGCCAAAGCATGTATGAAAAACAAACTATGCAGAAAGCCCAGCTTCCAGAGCCCTATTCCTTACCTTGCCCTTGGAATCAGGTGGTGGGATTGAAATATTTCTATTAGATTTCAACAGATGCCAAAGGAACAGAGACATCTGTCAGAAGACTACCAGCTCAAAATAACAAGATATTTCTCTAAAAATCTATTTGAACTCAAAATCTACTGTATCATCCTCTTCACCTAAGGAAATGAAGATACCAGCTTTTCAGGTCCAATAATGGTATCAGAACATCTTGTTACACAGAGGGAATTATAGACTCCAACTCTACCTTTAGGAAAAAAGTTTCACTTTATTATTAATAGCCATTAATTAACTATAACTTAATTTGCATATCTTAAAATAAGTACCTTTGATTTAAACTATGCCCTTAATTATTTCAGATGTGGAGTTTTTCTAAGATTTTCTTTTTAACCCTTTGACAGCTGCAGTATTTAATATCCAAATAATGAACAGCTTTTTCCTCTGTGGAGTTGAGGTTTTGTTGTCATTTCATAAAATAATTAGATTTAATTACATTCTAACCACAATAATCTTTCCTTTATGAGTAAAGTACCCAACAATGTGCTGTCTCACAATGTATCCAGCCCTTAATAACTTCCACTAGCAGTTTGTTAACGTCTTAAAGAGCCCAGCGTTCAACCAGACCCCGATGTGCAATTCTGAAGAGATTCTCTTGTGTGACCAATAATTGCAAAACATGAAAAAAATTTCACACATTTAGATGCTAACCACACTGCTATGCTATTAAATGTGCAGAATATGAATAGAAATCCTTCCTCTGTGACTGGGAAGCATGAGCAGATGTTCTTGCTGATGGTGACCTATAGCTTAAAAGGTAATTCTGTGTTTTACCACCATGATTCTTCTGAGCTTATGAGACCTTCTTCCTTTTTGAAAAAGAAAAACCATTACTGTTGTGAAAAGCCCCATTTCCTGGGGTAGAAACCCATAATGTTGCTCTAATATACTTAGTAACTGGAAATTCTGAGCAATACCTAAAATACTTTAAAAAAAGAAAGTGAAAATTAACCCTCATATTTCTTTCCTGAATACATTATGACTTGGGAAAGACATATTTGTGGAGAGAAGCTTCGTATAATAGCTTTTAATTCTTGTTTCATCTGTGCAGACAGTATAATACAGAAACAGATATTTATAAATAAATTTTCATGCAATCATTTAAGGACAGATTACCAGGGAATAAGCATGAAAAGCACTCATCTGAACCTTTTTTCAGTAAAACTTCTTAAATACCTGATGTCATTTCTATAATACAGGTTTTCTTAGCAAACTGAAGATTATCATGATGATCATGGATGTCATTATAAGTGAAGAAAAAAAAAATTCAGTGTTATGTTCTGCTCCCCCCCAAATTTTCACAGAAGAATGTAGAATATACTCTCATCAACTTGAGAATCTTGCCAAAATCTCAGTCAAACATGAATACTATTCTAGTTACAGAATCCTGAGCTCTAAATTCCCAAATTGTTTTCTCAGCTTTGAGAGGTTTTATTTTATATAGCTAAGGAGAAATACTGTAAGTATGAATGTACAAGTGAAATGACTTCTGTCTGCACAAATATTAATACAAAACTCTAGATCCATATACAAATCTGAATATGACAATTCATTAAAAGATAAAGAGAAATCACGGATGTGATAGCATTGTGAAAGAGTAATTATGCTCCTTCAGCTCATTTGCTGTTAAGACAAGGAAAAAACCAAAATCCTGTTATTTTTGCACAGAAAACCATCTTAGCTTTGTTTTTAAGAAAGTGAAAAAAAATGTCATACATCATTATTATCAATGCATCTGCAGCTATATATATTTGATTTTCAAAAATACACAACTGTGTTTCTTCTCAGGTTCTCTATTTCTTAAATCACTACTTTACTTCAGTCATTCACTGTTCTTTCTTGATTGCCCTTCTGAAGAATGCATCACACTGTTCTTAAGCCTTGAAAGAATTGCTGTTTCTTCCCCTTCATTTGAGCAAATCACGTGCAGTTCTCATAACACACAGAAAACTTCAATAGTGATAGATTTGCATAATTTTTATTTATGAGACAATTCCGATAACTCTTTCAAGTCCAGTTCAAAAGGTCACTGTTTAACTAGATAAGCTTTTTATATTGCTGTCTCTCTTCCATGACTTTGAATTTGTAGCTGCACAGCAATTAACACTATCTTGATGAGCTATTTTTATGAGGCAGTTGTTTATATGTATAACAATAACTATAATCATTCAAAGTCCAGTTTATGGAATCTTCCTTTTAAGATGGAATAGGTGAAATAATTTAAATATTTATTCTGAAGACACATTAAAATTTAGAAGCTAATATCCTTCTGTCAGAAAATGGAAGGCAAGAAGACTCATGGCTCAAGATAATGGTAGTTTAATAGGAATGCAAGAGTTCTTCCTTCACCTGAGATTTTACTGTTGAACGTGACATCATATCCTATGGATTATCTCTTTGGTCAGTTTTGGTCAGCTGTCCTGGCTGTGTGTCCTCTCAACCTCTTGTCCACCCCCAGCATTACTTACTGTCAGTGAGGAGCAGGGCAGATGGGGAGACAGAAAACCTTGATGCTGGCAACCACTGTTCAGCTGCAGCCAAAACATTGGTGTGTTATCAACAGTGTTTTAAAAACAAATACAAAGCACAGTACCACATGGGCTGCTGTGAAAAAAAATTAACTCCATCCCAGCCAGACCCAGTACAGTCTGGTCTTCCAGTGTGTTTGCTTGTTTGCATTTTTAGATGGGTCAAATCAGACTCAATATCACAGTGCCCGACTCTTTCATCTCAGGTCCTTTTTCTGTTCTCCTGAAAAAAGAATAACTTCATCAGTAATATTGTCCAAAAAAATGACGAACAGAGGTTTTCCTTATGAAATTTTTCAGAGCTAAAGGGAAAAGAAATTATGTTAAAACAATGTTTGTCTCTACCACAAAAGCTAGTATTTAAAAACTATTCTGTATGAGACAAATATATTGGCTAGATGTGAAATAACTCCAGATTTTAGTTTTCAAGCATTTAGTACAGTCGATAATGTCATTTATACAGTGGTCAAAAATTTTAAGTTTGTTTTTAGTTGCAATGTTTGTTTCTATTTTACAGCCTCTCAAGTTTTCCACATTTGTTCTTCCTCGCTAATAATTTTACAGTATTAACAAGATCAAAAATACTTGATAAACTGGTTGAAAGATAAATCTTTTGTATACATAAAAAAAGGTCAGCCAGCATCTTCCTATATTTTAAGCATGAATCTATAAAATTTGAAACTTTTGTGACAATATTTTAATCTTAAAATATTTAAAGAATGTATTTTCACTGAAAAATATTTTTATATAAAAGTTGTCATAAGTTAAAGATAAAAATTTAAAATGAGATTTTAAAAAGAGAGGAAAAAGATTAGAGAACATAGAAAAGTATTTTATTTCTAGTTGAAGTAAATGTTTTCCTTTAATTAAAAAAATTGATTTTTTTTTTGTTTTGATATTAAGGCAAAACTCTAGTTTTGTCCAAAATAAATAAAAATCTGTGTCTTCCTAAATGCAATCTAAAAAATAAAAATCAGTCTGTAGGAACAAATTAAAATGTGTCAGTTCTTTTACTAGGCTAGAGCATAGAGCAGCAGTTTGGGTAGTGGGATCTATTTTCAGCTCCCTACTGTCTGAAGGAGATGAATCAAGAATCCAAACCTGATTATCTCTACAATACTGATCAGAACCTAACTGCAAACTTCAGACCTTCTTTGGTAATAGTAATTCAAACAGGCAAAGTATTGTTCAAATCCTGCAGAGTAGCTTGAAATTTTTCATTAAACTGGAAAATAAAAACAAGAACAATACAAATTCAGTACTGGTTTTGCACTGAGACTTTTATTTATATATATATATATGAGAGTACTTAATTTTTACTTGAGTAGTCAGCACATACTAATATCGACAAAACTGAAGAAAATATTTTCAGTATCTATATCCTGAAACCTCCAGCTCTTTTGCAACTCAATAATCAGTACAGGCAAATAACAACATCCTGAGTCCTCTTCCTTAAAATAAAAAGAAATATTTTTTGCATGAAAGCATCAAGTAAGTAGGAAGAAGATTTTGAAAGCTTTCACCTGGTTACTGTTGCTTAGGAAACCAGAAGCTCAATATTAGCAGATATTCATCACACAAGTACCACATTAACTAGCGGAGGGCAAGGTGGCCTCACACCACATTTTCAACAAAATAAATACTTGGGTTATTGACCAAGTATAATCCTTTAGGATGTTACTGCCAGTCAATTGAAACTTCAGGAACCATACAGTAGTTTATTGTGTTATATTACCCTAATAATAATGTGGGAGATGATATAGTAAGTATCTTACTGATTTCAGTGTTAGTGAAAATAATGACACTTGAGGGGCATTTGTACTGTGGGTTAACCCTGGTAGACAGTTAAGCACCAAACAGCTGCTTGCTGACACCCCCACAGTGGGATCAAGGAGAGAATCAGAAGAGTGAATGTGAGAAAACTCATGCGTTGAGATAAAGACAGTTTAATAAGTAAAACAAAAGCTGCATGTGCAAGGAAAGCAGAATAAGGAATTCATTCACTACTTCCCATCGACAGGCCATTTCCCAGGAAAGCAGGGCTCCATCACGCATAACAGTTACTTGGGAAGACAAATCCATCACTCCAAACATCCCCCCTTCCTCATTTTTTCCCCAGTTTTATTGATAAGTATGATGTCATGTGGTCTGGGATACCCCTTTGGTCAGTTTGGTTAGTTGTCGTAGCTACGTCCTCTCCAAACTTCTAGTGCACACCCAGCCTACTCACTGGCAGGGCAGTGTGCGAAGCAGAGAAGACTTTGATGCTGTGTAAGAACTGCTCAGCAGTAATTAAAACATGCCTATGTTATCAACACTGTTTTCAGTACAAATCCAAAATATAGCACTGTATGAGTAAATATGAAGAAAATGAACTCTATCCCAGCCAAAAAACAGGACAATATGTCAGCAAAAAACAGTTTTGGATTTTGACATAATCCATCCTGTTAAAGGTCCAAAGCATATGATAACACAGATCAGCTTGCTAGTTTTGGACGAATCATATTCTCATGTCTCAGGACTCTAAATCAATTATCTTAAATCAGAAGCTTTGTCAATTTTGTAAAAGTATATGCCTTTTTTTTTCGAATGTGTATCACCCATGGTGATATGTAGATCTGAAGAATATTACTATTATTATATACTCTGAATTATTTAAAAATACACAGGGAGAGAAAAAATACCTAATAGATAAAACTTTTACAAGCAAATTAATTGCAATTCATTAAAAGATGGTTCAAAGAGCAAGTACTTAAAGTCATTATAGAAAGAAGTTTGAAAGCAGAAGTATGGGTTCATTTAGTAGATCTCAACCTGTAGACTAAGTGAAAATACATGGTGTCAGTGCAAGAAGCTTTTTTCCAGTTATATACACTGGCACTGGGAATGTTTTTGTGTGCTCTCTGAAAAACAGAGTTTTTTTAGTGTCTTATTTCTGCAAAATCATAGTTAATTTCCTTTCAAAGCTGGTTCCAGTGTCCTCTTCCCACAACTTCACTAGGATTATCTATATAAGTAGTATTGGTTTGTTTGTTTGTTTGTTTGATTGATTGATTTCAGTGAATGTAAGACAATTACTATACATTTGTCTGGTAGCATGCGAGTACTATCATGTTTGGGTCTGTTTCTAGCTCCTGTTAGAAGCTGTAATAAAACCAAAGCACAACCTGATGATAGAGGCTTGCCCTATATAGGTAAGGTTATTATGCAGGCTGCTTTAGAAGTACCAGATTAGTCCATAAATCTTAAAAATAAGCACAGGTTGAAAATGTACACAAATGAGCTACAAAACTACTAATTTCTAAAATAACCTTTTCAAATTCTATGCAGATTATTAGGAACCATGCTTACAACCATTACAGTCTGATAGTTCCTGAAGTGTTAAGCACCATTTTCAGTGGGCTGTGTCCCTATCATATGGGTAAACAGCATCACAGACAACCTAAGAGAGTATTTTCCTGTTACAATTCTCATTTGAGAAACCAAGAAACTTTTTTTAGAATAATATCTTTCCAAAACTCAAAGCTGCTACTATATCCATTCTTTGTTGTCCAGTGAGGATGAATTAGTCTTCTGTCAGTCAGGATGGAGCTGCTTGGTTTGTTCCGTTTCTAATTTCTTATCTACCTATTAGGACACAAATGGCCTGTTAAGACACATGTTTATTCACTGAATTTTAATTACCTGTCCTCATTCCTCTGCTTTGCTTCCTTTATTCTTAATGCCTCTTCTTTTTTATTTTCACACTGACAAATAAAACACCAGTAGAAACTTTGGTGGGCTAGCTGGTCTGTTTTCATAAATATATCCAGAAAAAACTCCTGGTTTTCAGGTGTGTCACTTATTAGTAAAAAAAACAAAAAACAAACAATAAACAACCCAAACATCTACTTCCAAGAGAATAGAGTAACATATTATCTTTTCTTTGTTCTTGTTAGATTGTAACAGATTAAATTTTGTAGAACAATGTGCTGTTTAGCAGATACTCAGCAGATGGGAAATTGCAACCAAATGGTTAAAGTCTGCCAAGTTGAAAATAGGTACTTATAACAAAAAATGTCAGGCAACCAAAATTCTCTACTGTTATTTGCTTTAACCCAGTACCATTACATCAATATGTAAATTTCTATAATTTGAAGAACAAATGCACGTTATGCTTCATTAAAGGTTTTGTGTTTCCTTAAGGGAAAAAGAAAACCAAGTATATTAATTAACTGGTTGTCAATGAGACATTTATGCTACTTGACAAGGCATAATTTACTGACTAAAACTCCTAAATAGAAGACAAGTGCCATAGTCTGGTTTGAGCAACATTATCTGCTGTTCCATCTTGTCTGAAAATAAGGGTGATATTTTTTTTAGTGACAATTGTGAGGCAGCTATGTTTCTTAATATAGAATGTCTTGTTATTTGGTGGTGTCATTCCTCTGCAGGCTACAAGGTGTTGAAGGAAATTAAGGAGAAATTAAAGGCTCATTTGCACAGGGAAATTAACATGTTGTAAGGTGGACTCTGAATGCACAATGCTCCATCAGTTCTGTTTCTCACTCCCAGATGGGGATCTAACATGTGCCTATTTCAGAAGGCCTTAAAGCACTCTGAATTTTGTAGGTTTCTCTGGGATCCCTATCACATCAGGTGACTAAATAACTTACAGGAAGACTGTCATGGCACTTGTGAAGAAGGACATCAATTCTTATTTTCTAACCGTTGTCACTCTAATGAATGTAGCTATGACATCTGGACGCACATGACTGAAGGTAAATATACTCAAGAAGCATTGGGTGAAACTGAGTTTCCCTCTAAAAACACCATGTGAAACACTCAAAAGTTGGCCCAGGGTAATACTGCAGGTATAAATGTGGATAGCAATTATCCTAGACTTAGGGCTGCCCTACAGCTTCTATGTACTGTTTCCTGTGGAGCAAATTTGAATTTTCTGAGAAACATATGGTAAAATACATTTCTGATTCAAAACATTGAAGTAACCCACTCTTCGTTAAAAGCAAATCTGTGTAATGTAGAATTACAAACAACAAACTTTTATTATGCTCACGTTTTTCATAATTAATCCACCTCTTCTGATAAGCCAGTAGCCTACCCAGTAGCTATTTCATAGCTGTCTACCTGTGATAACAGCTAACCTGCTGTACTATTATGTTAACTATTGAAATACTATTTGGTTGAATGGTACTCCTATTAAAGCATTTGAAGACTAGAGGAATTCTCTCAGTGTAATTAATAGATAAGAGCTATACTATGTACCCTTGAGGCCAAATGTTAAAAATCTCACCTAAGCTACATAACATCCCTTTGGAGAGAGAAAGATGCAGTAAACTTTCCTTCTATCTCTGATTTTTCTTCATATTTACTGCAGAGACCCTCTAATGAGCATCTTTGAGGTACTGTTTTATCATTTTTCACCCAGACACACTCCAAGTTACATCCTCTCTGGGTAACCTGTTCCAATGTTTGATTATTTTCATTGTGCAGACTTGTTCCTAATATTTAATTGGAATTTTCCTTCCTGCAACTTGTACCTGCTGGCTCCTCACGCACCTCCAGGAAGAGTCTGACCTTGTTCTTCTTCATATACTTAGAGAAGGTAGCTGTCGGTAGCAATAAGATCCCCTCTTCATCTTCTTTTCTTAAGACTGAACAAATCCACTTCCCACAGTCCTTGTACATTGTGCCCCATTCTCCCAATCTTCTTGGTAGCTGTCTGTTGAACTCACATCAGTATGTTAATAACTTTCTTGTACTGTGGAACCCAAATCTAGACACAGTACTTTAGATGTGATATCACAAGTGTTTAGTAGAGGGAAATAATCACATCCTTCACCCTGTTGGTCACATTCATGTTAATACAGCCCACTATGTGGTTGGTCATCTTCACTATAACGACATACTGATGACTCATATTTGAATTTTTGTCCACCTGATCCTTTTCTAGAAAGCCCTTCCCTAGCCAGTTAGTCACCAGACAATAGCGTTACATGACGTTATTCCATCCCAGATGCAGGACTTGGCATTTGCCTTGTTGAACATAGTGAGGCTTTTGCCCACTCATTTCTCCACTTGTCAAGATGCCTTTGAATATTAGTCCTGCTTTCCAGTCTATTGATCCTCTCCGCCATCTCCTTAGTCTGGTGTCATTCACAAACTTAATTCTGGCAGGATTTACTCCAATCTTCCTATAGAGTGAAGCCTATCGTTTCCTAGATCCTCTTTCTTGCCCTTCTGGAAGATGAATCTGATGTTTACCTTTTGCCAGTCATCAAGAACCTCTCCTGATTGATCTGAGTTTTTGAAGATGAGGAAAAACAGTATCGTTATATCAGCCAGTTTCCTCAGCATCCTCAGATATATCTCTTCTGGTCCCATTGCTGTTTAATGTGTCCAGTTTGGTTAAGTGCTCCCTAAATCTGTCTTCTGCTAGTGTGGGTAGTGCATCCCTCAAACTGACTTTGACAGTTCACTTACGGTCCTGAGATGCCTGAGGCCAGGCCTTAATTGTTAAAAACAGAGGCAAAGAAGACAGTTTGACATGTGCTCTGTCACTATGTTCAATGTCTCACATTTTCCTTAGGCTTCCTTTTGCTGACAAGGTACTTTTAGAAGCCCTTTTTTGGCTTTCTCATCGCTCCCTAGTTTCAACTTCAGGTGAACTTTGCATTTCTTAACTCCTTCCCTGCATCCACAAGTTCTTCCCAAGAAGCACATCTCTGTTTCCTCCTTTTGCATACTTAATTTTTTGAACTTTGCTCAATCATGAGTTCCCCATTCATCAGTAGTGGCCTTCTACCATGGTTGCTTGACTTCCTGCACATCAAAATGGAAGATTCTTGTGCTTTGAGGAGCCTTTCCTGAATATGAGCAAGTTCTCCCGAGCCCCTTTACTCTTCAGAGAAGTTTCCAATGAGGTGCTGCCAAGCATATCCCTGAATAAACTGAAATCTTCTTCTCTCCTGAAGTCCATGTCTGTGATGTTACTATTCATCTTGCTCACTTCTGTTAGGATCTTAAACTCCCCTACCTTGGGACCATTGATACCCTTAATAAAGAATAATTTGTCCTTCCTTAAACATAAGTAACATGTCCAATAACCTTCCCCTGCCAGCTCACATATCACTTGTGTCAAGAAATAATCCTTGACGCTCTCAGAAGCATCTTGTGCTCCCCAGCATTGTCCTTCCAACATATGTCAGGATGGTAAAGTCCTCCGTGAGAACCATGGCCTGTAATATTGCAGCTTCCTACCGATGTCAGTACTTCCTCTTCTTTATTCAGCACTCTGTAGCAGAAGTGTACCACAATGTCACACACCCCATGCTGGTATATCCTCTGATCCTTATCCAGAAGATCTCAGCTGCTTGCCATTCACTCCAAAGCACAGCTCCATTCACTTACTTAAACTGTTGCTTTATATAGAGAATAACTCCTCCTCCTAGTCTTCCTGGCTAGCCCTTCCTGAAGGGAAAGGCTGAGAAAACTGTATATTGCAAGAGTCCAATGCATAGACCCACCAACATAGCATTCAAAGGGACCAACAGCATTCCATTCAAGTCATATGCTCTAGCTAGATATTATTTAATATTTTATTTCTGTTTCTATACTGGTGTTTATAACATGAACTTCTTATATTACGCAACAATAAACTGAATGGTATGCTGTTATATCTGCATAGTGTTGTGACATTTGTAAAATTTTCCAACCTTCAGAACATAGTTCCTTGTGCACTGTGTATGGAAGAGCTTTACACCAGGACTGAGAAAATTCACCAGTTCAATTAGACTGGTGCCTTAGAAGGTATGCAAAATGATACAATAATATTATGTAATGTTAAAGAAGAATATGACTATCTTTATAATAAATATTAAGTGCATTTTCTCTCCTCCCTTGATCCCCCGCCAAACACTTTGTCTTTCTGGCAAAATGATGGCTCATGTTTGTCTTCTGTATCAGCAACACTGAAGCACAGACAGTAAAACAGGGAAGGATACAATTAGAGGCTTGGCATCCAACACCTCACCATTGATATTTTAAGCTCAGAGGAGAAGAAAATTCCTCCTTTATACCAGTATCTCTCGCCTGTTTTCATTGCCAGCCATGTACTCTAAGCTGCCAGCTTTGTCTCAGAAAGAGCATTGCAAAGTATTTCCTACTCTGGTAGTCCTACTATTAATGATTACCTTTAATATTATCTCCTCTTTCCACAGAAGTAGAGAGGGCAACCGTTGCTTTTAATACCTATTACAGAACTAGCAGTGGTATCTCTACTCTTGAAACTGAGATTTTGTCCATTCTCATTCTTTTTTTCATGAGAACTACTTGTAAGGTACATATTTTCTGTGCCACTTCAGATAGGGTCAGTGTGATTTGAGTAAGACCAAAACTATAGCATAGAGTTTAGAAACACTTGCATAAGATCAATGTTAAATACACTCCAGCACAGGGAAAAAAAAAAAGAAGAAAAAATTGTAATATTTTATTCCATTTCACTGAGATCAGTTTCAGTGCTTAAATAAATTTCTGTCTCAAAATTAATTAAATGATGATTACACTAAACTGTTCCATTCAGGTTGTTACTGTGAGTCCATGGACCTTTAAGGAACAATTTATATGTTTATGTCAAAGTACAGCATCAGAGTGTAAAAGTTTATGTGTAAGTTTTCTTTTTCTCATGTAGCAAAGAATACATAATTGTTGATAAAATTTGGACAAGACAAGAGTTAATGAAATTTGTATGAGTTTCTAATTCAAAGTATATTAATGTGTCACAGTGGAAGTGCTCTTTAAATATTAAAACCCTGAAAATGTATTCAAAATCATATGTTACATGTAAAAATAATTTTATCATCCAAAGTTAATGAGGAGGTTGTGTGCTATGGCACTCTAATTGTAATGTGTACTGTACTTTTCAGACCTACAAGAGATTTAGGCCCAATCTGCTATCATAAGATACAATTCCCCCTAAAAAACATCTGCAAAACATGGATTATGAAGGGAAAGCCATAGGGAACAGTAGCAGGTAGAACTAAACAGCAGTGTGGTAGTACTAAACCACTGTTGTGATGGTTTTCTGACAGCTTGCAGAACTTGGGTCTTTTCCTTTTCGGAGTGACAAATCCACTTGTCACTCTTGACATCCAAATGAGAAAACCAGCAAGCACATGGGAGAACTAGGGGAATGGTCTTTTAATTGATTAATGGGAAATGCTGAACCATTTGTGAGCAGTACTAAAAGTTACAATTTATAGAAGGTAATAAATATTTTTGAAATTTCAGTAGGAATGGAACAGAAGATAGATTATTCTTCTCTGTCCCCACAAGTGTCATAATCAAGTTTGTTAGTTTGTATTCACATATCTTTCAAACTGTTTAGATGCTTCCACATTGTGCTATAAAGGATATTCCTCACCAGAAAGAGCTTGCTAATTGGGTTAACTCTATATGGGATTAAAAACGTGTTCACATAGTTCATCATGCTTATTTATAAATATAAGACCACTGTTGAAGAGATTTTTACAGAGATAGAGATGAACAGAAGAGGAAAAAGCTGCAAAGTCAATGAGTGGGCTGTGAAGCTATGAGTATATTTGAGCACATTCCTTACTGATGATTTTAACTGGGAAAAAAGGGGAGGACTTATACCCTGTCCCACAGTGTTTTGGGGAGTTTGGAGATAGGTTCTATCTGAGCAGAAAATATATTCCAGGCATACAGCCAAGACAGAGAATGGCAGAAGAGACAACAAGGGGAAAGTGAAAAGAAGAGACACTGTCAGAGTGCAGAGTCCAAGAGAGGGGAATTTAATTAGTAGCAAGCTATTATGTAAACATTTAGATGGAACTGGTGAATATTCAAAATTAAGTTTCTCATTAAAAAGTGAATAGGAAGTGACAGTTAGGCTACCAACAGCTGCTGAACGGGCAGCTAGAGATAAGAGAAAGACATCTAGATAGAGAAGATAAGCATTAAAATGGAAGTTAAAAAACAATAACCGGTATGGGAACTATAATTGGTTTCTTAATATTTTTTTACTGCCTTTCTGCTGAGAGCTGTTTTCCTTGGTGGAAAGAGATAGTGAAACTAGCACTCTCCAAAATGTTTCTTATTAAAGAAAATATTTAAAATGTGTGTGGGAGAGACATTATAAAACTTGTGATCAGATGCAGAAAAGCGTAAATCCATTCTAATTTAGCAACCCTCATAAGCACACTGTTGAAGTAAAGTTGGTATTTAACTACTTTGAATAATTGGGGTGTTTGTAGAAATTTAGCATTTTTAAAGGCATTTGGCTTTCAAGCACTTGGGGCCTGGATTCACTGGAGCCTCCTACACATGCCAGCCTACTGCTTTATTGCTATAGTAAACAGTTCTATCAAATGCTTATGTCTCATTGAGAAATTCTTCACCTAAACTGCAGTTCAAACTTAAACTTTCTAAAATATACGTTGTATGAATTAACAATAGTAACAATACAGATATACATAAACAATGAATATGCAGTACCAGTCACAGAAGAAATATTCGATCTTGCAGTACATTGATTTATTCATGGGGGAGAATGAGAAAAATTTCCCTGCCTTGCCTCAAATTCTCTCTTCAGTGACCCTACATGTTTTATAATTTCCAATAAAGAGAATGCATTATCCCCCTCCTATTTATATTTCTCCTAGCTTATATTATAATTTTCTAAATATATAATGTCATGTTATTTACCTTGGTACCCAGATGCAGGATGTTTGCCTAGTCTACTGACTCCAGGATTCTTGCAAATAAATCACTGTTTCAACAGTGCATGCTGCAAAGCCAGGGTTAACTGAAACACCAAATATTTTTCAATTACACAGTGTCTCAATAACATTGTTATGCAGAACAAAGCAGAGTAATTTGATTTCCAGAATTAACGGAGTAGATTATTGCTCCTCCACAGATGAGCCTTCCATAAATCTAGAGGGAAAGACAATCTATTAGAACAATCAAGATTTGAATAGACAATGAAAAGTGATGTAAAAATATTGTATTTTTATATGACTGTTACTTCAGTCTGCTAGTCAAAGGCTCCTTACAAAGTATGAAGAAAATAATATAAAAAAATCTTCACGTTAAAGCAAATGTCCCTAAATAATGATGCTGTTCCTCACTATTTCCAAGGAATACATGCGCAAGTATTCAAATGACAGAATCACACAGTCTCAGAATAGTTGAAGTTGTCAGGAATCTCTGGAGACCATCATCTCATTGTATCCCCAGCCTCAAAGCAGTGCCCACCAGAGCAGGTTGCACAGCACATTGTCCAGTCAGGTTTTGAGTATCTTGAAGAAAGGAGACTCCACAACCTCTCCTGGTGATCTGTGCCAGTGTTTGAAAAATCTCACAGTAAAAAAGCACAGTACCTCACAGTTAAAAGAGGTTTTTCGGGGTTTTTTTGTTCAGATAGAATTTCCTGTATTTCAGTTTGTGCCCATGGCCTCTTGTCCTATCACTGGGCATCATTGAGAAGAGTCTGGCTCCATCTCCTTCCCGGGCCCCATCAAGTATTTATACACATTGTGAAGACCCTTTGAGCCTTTTGTTCTTCAGCCTGACCAGTCCCAGCCTGCTCATGCTCTCCTTGTATGGCAGCTGCTTAAGTCCCATCATCACTCTCGTGGCCCTTGGCTGAACTTGCTCCAGCACGTCCATGTCTCCCATGTACCAAGGAACCCAAAACTGGACACAGCACCCCAGATGTGTCTCAACAGTGATAAGCAGTGGGGAAGGATCATCTCTGTTGTCCTGCTGGCAACACTCTGCCTGTTGCATCCTAGAAGGCTGGTGACTTTCTTTGCCACAAGGGCATGTTGCTGGCTCATGTTCAACTTGGATTCCACCAGGACCCCGAGGTCCTTCTCTGCCAAGCTGTTTTCCAGTCAGTCAGCCTCCTAGCCTGTATGGGTGCATGGGGTTATTCCTCTGCAAGTGCAGAACTGGGCATTTTCTTTTGTTGAACTTCATTAAATTCCTCTCTGTCCAATTCTCTAGCCTGTCCAGGTCCCTTGAATGGCAGCAAGATCTTCAAATGAATCAGCCACACTCCCTACTGCCCATTTTGTATCTTCTGTGAACTTGGTGAGGGTGCACTCTGTCTAATCATACAGCTCATTAATGAAGATGTCAAACTGTATCGGTGCTGGTTTTAACCCGACGTACACCATGACTGGCCTCCAGCTGCACTTTGTGCTGATCATAACCTTTTGAGCCTGTCAGTTCAGCCAGTTTTCAGTCCACCTCACTGTCTACTTATCCAGTCCATCACAAATGCTTCTTACATTTTTTAACATTTATAAGAGGAACAAGAGGAAACGAACTAATAAAGAATTTACACATCTTTAGATTTGTACCTTATGTCACTGCAAATTTTTTAAATTTTATTCCACTACCCAATATGCTTGCCATTTCCCAGCCCACCCCTTCCCTTGTAGTATCTGGAGGTGTGGTGGGTTGACCTTGGTTAGATGTCAGGTGCCCATCAAATCCACTCTGTAACTCAGCTGGACAGGGGAGAGAAAAATATAACGAGAAGCTTATGGGTTGATATAAGGTCAGAGAGAGATCATTCAGCAGTTATCATCACGGGCAAAACAGACACAACTTGGGGAAATTAGCTTAATTTATTACCAGTCAAAATCAAAGAAGTAGGACAATGAGAGATAAAACCAAACCCTATAACACATTTCCCCAACCTCTCACTTCCTCTTGGGCTCAACTTTGCTCCTGATTTCTCTACCTCCTCCCTCCTGAGCAGCCCAGGGGGATGGGGAATGGGGGTTGTGGTCAGTTCATCACACGTTGTCTCTGCCTCTCCTTCCTCCTCAGGGGCAGGACTCCTCACACTCATCCCAGTTTGTCTCTGCCTCTCCTTCCTCCTCAGGGGCAGTACTCCTCACACTCTTCTTTTGCTCCAGCCTGGGGTCCCTGCCATGGGAGACAGTCCTCCATGAACTTCTCCGGCATGAGTCCTTCCCACAGGCTGCAGCTCTTCACAAACTGCTCCAGCCTGGGTCCCCCCACGGGTGCTGTCCTTCAGGAATAGGCTGCTCCAGCCTGGGTCCCCTCAGGGTCACAAGTCCTGCCAGCAAACCTGCTCCACTGTGGGCTCCTCTCTCCATGGGTCCACAGGTCCTGACAGGAGCTTACTCCAGTGCAGGTCTCTCACAGGGTCATGGCCTCCTTCAGGAAGCCCCCTGCTCTGGCGTGGGGTCCTCCCCGGGCTGCAGGTGGAGATCTGCTCCACCATGGAGCTCCATGGCCGCAGGGACACAGCCAGCCTCCCCATGGGCTTCCCCAGGGGCTTCAGAGGAATCTCTGTTCTGGCACCTGGAGCACCTCCTGCCCCTCCTTCTGCACTGACCTGAGTGTCTGCAGAGCTGCTCCTCTCACATGTTCTCACTCCTCTCTCTGGCTGCAAATGTTGCACACTGGGTTTTTTTCCATTCTTAATTATGTTATCACAGAGGCACTACTATCATCACTGATTGACTTGGCCTTGGCCAGTGGTGGATCTGTCTTGGATATAGCTGATGCTGGCTCTATTGGACACAGGGGAAGCTTCTAGCAGCTTCTCAAAGAAGCCACCTCTGTAACCCCCACCGCTACCAAAACCGTGCCATGCAAACCCAGTGCAGGAAGACAATGATGGTTTCAGCTATGTTACCCACTTTATATCCAGTTTTGCATTCAGTTTTGTTCAGCTCATATGGGGAATATGGTGTACTCTGTTCTACAGTTTCTTTAATTCTTTGCTCTATAATTACTCAATAAGGGAGTTCTTTTGCTACTTTAAATCAAGATATATAGATTGTTTGTGGGATATATTGTGAATTACATATGTGAAAATGTGTATCATGAGGGAGTTACAATTTAAATTACCCTTGTTTCAAGACCATAATTTAGCAATTTCTGCTATAAAGTTACTAAACATTTAACATCCCAAGTAAATAATACAGCATCCTTCCTTTAAAATACATTAATCTGCCTAAAACAAACATTCCACTACTAGGAAGAACAAGCACACTACTTGCTCTGTTCATTAGATAATCAGATATCTTTCTATCGGAAAGAAAATTATCTGCATAACTACTCAACTCAATAAAACTAAACCCATACTCTAGCCAGGATCCTTTCATTGTTTACACTTGTCATCCCACCCTACACAAAATTTTTCTCTTTCATCTTTTCCTTCTTCCTTGGCAAATGTTCATTTTCTACTCACCACATTAATATACAGACAGAAAAGATTTTTCACATTACCAAAACCCCTTAAAGGTTGTTCTTCATGTGCTTATGAGTAAAACATGAAATACAAAGAGCAGGAGCAGTTGCCAGATGGAATTCTTTGTTTCTGTTAATTTCTTTTTCTGGACAATTAAGAAAACTTATCTGGTCCAAGGATGAAGCAAATATTTTTGCTCTACCAGTTACAGAGGAAAAGAGAGGTGAATTATTCTGTTTGCAGGATAGATTTTCAACACATGTTAGCATATCATCAGATAATTTCCAGGCAGCAAGTTAGAATGCCTCTTTAAATGATTGGGGCTGCTTGTGATATTGTCATGCTAGGAAGTATCACACGAGTGTATAGCACTGAAACCATAAGAAAATACTGAATAAGCTTTATGCAGGAATCAATAACCGCAAGCATCAAAAATGTCTATGCTGCAAGGACTTTGACACATTAATTACTTCTAACAATTGGTTAAGGAAAGAAACTAAAGAAGGTTACACGATAGGGATGGATTTTAATTTTAGCTCCAAGTAACTAATCAGAAAGAAAAGAACTTCAGCTATGCAAGTGGGAAAGTTTAGTAAGATAAGGGCACATTCAAGAAGGACAAAAGACTACCAAACATACTTGCAGAAGATGATTTACTTTTTTACTTTACATTTGGGACCAATATTGTAGAATTATGTGTGGAGAAGAAGCTGTAACAGGAATTGTGAAGATCAGCTGTTAAATATGTCAGTGTATGCTTAGGACCATGGAAGACAGACTACTGAGAGCTTTTTGGAAAGCTATTGTGTTCAAACTTGTGGCTCACTGGAAAGAATATGTACAAGTGAAATGATCAATTAAATTGGTAATTAAAATAAATTGCTAATACTGGAGAAAAAAATTCTTGTCAGAAAGAACGAAGAAAAGTCATATACTCTAAGTCAATGAAACAAGGAAATAGTAGCAACAGTGGGGTTTTAATTTATTTATTTTTTTTTTTTTTTTTTTTTTTTTTTACTTCTGGTTCTGTTAAATTATGATTGTCGTATTGAAAAATACACAGAAACCAGAAAGGACACAGGTATTTTGAAAGGTTTCTGCAAAAATATTTTGTGAATAAGATGCCTTTCTTTTTAGAAAATGCAGACCAGACAAAGGTTTTTAGACAAGTAAGAATTCAGAGAAAGACAGAATCTCATGTAGTTTTAGTAGAAGCTGTATGAGATATTTTTCTTGGACTTGGTTTGGAATAGGAACATTAGTGCCTTATGATTACTTATTTATTTGTAATTTTACTGAGATACTCTAAATATGCCACTGCATTTACAGTAATTATAAGTTATATCTGTAATATAGTTTCAGCATAAGTCAAGTTTGCATGTGTGTGTGTGTATTTGCCTTTCCTTGGAAGTTTTATTCCCAAGACATAGATAATAAATGGATCATTTGTTTTCATAATTTGAAGCAATACTCAAAATAAATGAGGTGGTGGTTAATCTATAATATTTGGTCTTCAATTAATCATGACCAACACAAGATAAGAATCTCATTATTTATGTTGATATCTCCACAAGAAAACCAGGAGAAGTATAATGACAGGATTAGAAGACATCAATTATTTCTTTGGCAAAATGCTGCCTTAAACAAAATGTTATTTGCAGGCTAAGGCATTTATGATTAAGTACAAATTTAAACAAGAAATGATCTATCAGTGCAGTCTTGCTGAAATCACATATAGTTAAGAATCTGCCAGTGTTTTAATCCTCTTTATAGAGTAGAACATCTATGTAAAAGTGCTCTGTGGGTTGGAATTTGGCTTTCCTTTATCATCTCAGTGGTACTTTTGTGGAAAAAAGACAATTTTCACTGAAGTCCTGATATCAGTTCCATCAAAAACAATAGCAAATTCCTGTTGTCTTAAGGTGTATAGGATGGAGATATTAGAGACATGTGAAATTCTAGTGTTAATTTAACCCTCTTTCCACTGATGTCAATCAGGGTTGTACATGGGTCTGGTAAGGAAATAGTACCACATAGAGCGCTTTGGGAAAATCATACCATTCCTCCATCATTTGTCTGGTTAACTGCGCCCTAAGGTGCAATGAACAAACATAAGGGTCAAGATTACCTAAATTCTGCCCAAGCTGCAGTAGCATTTTTTTTCCTAATGATATGAGAAGACAATTTATCATCTGAAAGAGAGGGAGAAAGGTTAAAGAGGAAATAATAATGGTATTGTCCTGGTTTCAGCTGGGATAGAGTTGGTTCATGAGTTTTCTCACTTTTACTCTTCCAAATCTCTCTCCTGTCCCACTGTGGGGGAATGAGCAAGTGGCTGCGTGGGGCTTAGTTGCCAGCTGGCGTTAAACCATGACAGTCACTTCTACAAGTGTGACAACATTAAGTTTTTTGTCAGACTAATAAACAAGCAGATTAAAAAACCACAAAACAAACCAAATAAACAAACCATAAATCATTGTTTTTCTCCTCACATCTACTGCAGTTTGTATAGTTTACTTATCTTTGGTTGCTATAAACAGTTTTTCCCCCTTGAAAATTTATTTTGTCTATCAGAAACCAAAGTTTTTACTGAGATGACCAGAGAGAGTAGAGAATACTTTACATTTTGCTGTTGCAACACAAGATTTCATACTTGTCCCTCACAGATTTTTATGTTAAATGGCAGTAATGACAGTCTAGAAATCTGCCTTTCCTGATTATAAACACATTTCCAAAGTTCAATAAAAAGACAGAAAATTGAGTTTGAAATCTTGCTTTGATCAAAATTAAATCTGAGTTTCAGAAGTATTTGGTTTTAGAAAACCCTCCTTATTTGAGAATATTTTTCTTAAGATGGTGGTGTACATATACATGTCTGTATAAGAGATAAGAATTCACATAGATTCGAGAATTTCACTGTATTTTTTCCATTTATATATAAGTTCACGCAATTTGCGCTTAATGAAAGAAGAAGAAACATATTTTATCTGGAAACAAAGTAATTTTAAGGTGTTCTCTGCATTGCTTAAATAAATCATGATTTATAAGAAAAATCTTACAACATGAAAGTAAAGTAGGAGTAACATCTCATTTTTGCTTTTTATCAGTCCTTCAGATAAATCTGGTTTATATATATATAAGTATTTTGAAAAAAGGTAAGAATATTATTAGAAAAAGAGGCCCTAAATAACAGTAATTTTAAAGCTAGCAACTTTTGATATTCAATTTTGTCAAATTATGTCACTTTTTCATACACAGTACATTAATACAGCGTTAAATGGTAGTTCTCTCTAGCCTCTCTTCATGAGTACACAGCCACTGTTGTACTAAAACCGTTGTCTCAAAACTTTGCTCACTCAAAAAGCGCCACTTGTAGCATTCTTTGGTAAAATATTCTTAATTTCTTCCAGTCTCCTATTTTTTGGTTTTATGTAGCTGTTAACGTACGGTTTGATTTTAGTAAGTTCACACATCTCTTAGAGAACCTTGTTGCTTACCCTTTTTTTAATTAACTCGTATTCTAAGTGATAAGAACACACTAGCAACAAACCAGTTTTCACCTAAAAGTAATTCCTGATTTCAATCTCTGTGCATCACTTTTGGAATTCGTGTTGTTTACTCTTATTAAAGGATTCAAAGAATTAAGAAATGAGTAATTCTATAAAAATATGTCTACATTTAAATGTGGACTACAATGTATTAAAAAAACCCCACTTTATAGTATTTACTCAGAAGTTCCAAAATTTTAGACTATAGTTTTCAGTCATTAACACTTAGAATCTCTTTGAAGTAATGCTTCCTTTTTGAGTTTTATATGTGTTTTATGTGAGACTAAAAAGATCAGAGCTATTAGTTCCTTGAAGTTGTTTTACTGTGTGCAATAAAGTAGACATGTTACAAATATGGAAATATATATTGTATACAATGAAATGGATCAATATATTTTTATATAATATTTGAGAATTTTCTGCAGGGTGTGTATGTCAAAATTAACAGGAAAATTATTGGCTTTATTCTGCAACTTCATTCAGCAAATTTGGAAAAGCATGTGAACAGCCTCCTCTAAAAACACTTTATAGGAGAACCAAAGTATTATAGAGCAGATGAAATTTGAGACTGCTGTATGTAAAACAACAAAGACACTGACTATATATAATATTTTCAGTTCTAAATATAGAGAATGCCATAGCAACATTATCTACTTGTAGAGAAAAAACAACACATAAAACATTTAATTGTGCAACTATGAATCACAAAATCTTTAAGGTTGGAAACGACCTTTAAGATCATCAAGTCCAACCATCAACCTAACACCACCACACCCACCAAACCATATCATCTACACATTTTTTGTATAATCGAGGTTTGAGATAAATTTGGAGGTTTACAGGACTGATCATTACAAAGTCTAAGTCACTCTGCTGAATGTAAAACCGTGTACTTGACCACTCAAAGAAGGGTAATCTCTAGGCATAATCAGAGCTTTAAGCAACATCCATACTACTGTTGGAGGAGAGCCAAGAAGGAAGTCCAAGACTGCTCACATGCTCCCTGGCAAAGTTTAGTCTCATGCTACTTAGAAGACACTTCCAGAAACATCTTGGATGGCAACTCACACCAGAGACCTTTTCCAGTAAATATTATGGACAAGATTGAACCACATGCTTTTTCCTGACCATTTTATGCTCATCCTTTAAGACTATCCAGCTAGGTATTAGCTTCTCTAATATTCATCGTGACACTCCCTGGGCATGTGCTTTATGGCCACCTGCTATGCAAATTTTACTCACAGCCCTCACAGTATTTCAAACACAACACATCATACAAAACAATAATTACATCATCGATCTATAGAGTCACTGTATGGATAGAGAGCAAATCTACCCTCGCAGTGCACTCCAATGTATATTGAGAAGAGAGTATTATTTTTTGTTCAACATGAGTAGGTGGGTTTCTAGAGTATAAAAATAACACTTAAATGTCTGGATTCTGTCTTTGGCAATCTTCTGTTCCTTTCCTAATAATTATTAATTGTTAATTAAATAATCTTTGACCAATCACAGACAAATCTGAGAGTAATAGCGATCTCAAAACGCTGAGAAGCATTGTAAATACAGGTAGCAGAGTAAAGAGAAACCCAAATTAGTGTCATCATAGTGGGAAAGGATACAATAACTGTTGGTTAATCAGACTGAAGTGCGAACCAGACAGTGAAGTCACAAAACAGTTAAACACCCAATAAGTAGAAAGGGGGCATAAGGTACTGTAAGGAGAAAAAATAACATGAGAGCTCTAGGAGGATGTAGGAAAACTGTGTGTGGGTAAGGATCTGTAAGAAACTATAGTATATTAGTTCCAGTATTCAGGGAAGTACTGCAAGACTTTAGGTTTTGGGGTTTTTTTCCTACCATAAGGAGAGAGGTTTCTGGCTTGCAAAAGAAACAGAGTAATGGGCAAATTCAAATGAACTCACATGAACGCTTGGTAAAGGATTTAAAATCATAGAATCATAGAATTTGGGACATGGTTTAGTGGGCATGGTGGTGTTGGATCAACAGTTGATCTTGACGATCTTAAAGGTGTTTTCCAACCGTAATGATTCTACATTTCTATGATTCTATAGAATGCTTTGGGTTGGAAAGGGCCTTAAAGATCATCTAGTTCCAGACCCCTTGCCATGGGCAGGGACACCTTCCACTAGACCAGGTTGTTCAAAGCCTCATCCAGCCTGGTCTTTAACACCTCCACTGACAGAGCATCCACAACTTGTCTGAGCAACCTGTTCTGGTGCCTTACCATCTTCATAGTGGAATATGCAACTGTCCTGGTTTCACCCAGTTTTCTTCACAGAAGCTGGTGTGAGGCTATGTTAAGGATGTGGGATGAGAAAATGTTGATAACGTGCTGATGTTTTGAGTTGTTGCTAAGCTGCCAAGGACAGTCCAGCTTCTCGTCCTGGCCTGCTGGCAAGTAGTCTGGGAGTGCACAGGAAGCTGGGAGGGGACACAGCCGGGACAGCTGACCCAGGCTGGCCGCAGGGATATTCCGTACCATATGATGTCATGCTTGGTATATAAAGCTGGGATGAAGAAGAAGAAAGGGATGGATGGACGTTGGGAGTTATTGCATCTGTCTTCCCAAGAAACCATTACGTGTGATGGAGCCCTGCTTCCCTGGAGATGGCTGGACACCTGCCTGCCCGTGGGGAGTGGTGAATTAATTCCTTGTTTTGCCTTGCTTGCATGCGCAGCTTTTGCTTTCCCTATTAAACTGTCTTTATCTCAACCCATGAGTTTCCTCACTTTTACTCTTCTGATTCTCTCCCTCCTCCCACCATGGGGGAGTGAGCGAGCAGCTGCAGGGTGCTTAGTTGCCGGCTGGGGCTAAACCACAATAGCAAATAAGGAACTTCTTCCTTATATCTAATCTAAATTTACCCTCTCTCAGTTTAAAGCCATTACCCCTTGTCCTATCACTACATACCCTTCTAAAAAGTTCCTCTGCAGCTTTCCTGTAGGCCCCTTTCAGGTACTGGAAGGCTGCTGTAAGGTCTGCCTGGAGCCTTCTCATCTTCAGGCTGAACAGCCTCAACTCTCTCAGCACTTTTCTCTGGAGAAGTGCTCCAGCCCTCTGATCATCTTCGTGTCCCTCTTCTGGACTCACTCCAACAGGTCCATGTCCTTCCTATGCTGGGGCCCCTAGAGCTGAATGCAGTACTCCAGGTGGGGTTTCACCAGAGTGGAGCTGAGGGGCAGAATCATCCATGTTTGATAAATATGAGGATTTTGCCTCTTATGAGAAACAGCTTTATACTCCCAATATGAAGGTGCTTGGTAAAAGGCAATGACATCCTTTGTAACACACAGTTTGAGACATAAATAATTACAATGACAGAAAAGACCAAGAGCTTGATCACATAGATAAAACATATTATATTGTAGAGTGGGATGATCTTGTGAATCTTAGAATCTGTGATTCCCTAGAAGGAATTAAAGCTATTGGCATTTCCTCTTGATTAGAAATCATGATGCAGAAATAATGCTGAGAGGAAGGAATAAAAGACAATTTCTTAACGTTGTAAAGCTTTTTGAAATTATTATTTTAATAAAGTTACACTAATGCATGCAGCAGAAATATGTTCAACTATAAAGATATGTGTGATGGGTTGACCTTGTCTTGTGATGCCACATCTTGGCTGATGTGGCTTGGCGCCCATCAAGCTGCTCTGTCACCCCTCTTCTCAGCAGGACGTGGTCAGGGGGAGGAGAAAATAAGATGGAAAAAAAGTGTAGGTCAAGATAAAGGCACTTTAATAGAAGCAAAACCAAAGACTATGCATGGAAACAAAGGAAACCAAAAGATTTATTCTCTACTTCCCATCAGCAGGCGATGTCCAGCCACTTTCCTGGAAGCAGGCCTTCAATATGCATAGCGGAAGACAAACACCGTAATAACAAATGCCCCCCCTTCCTCCTCCTTTCTCTTAGCTTTTATTGCTGAACAGACATTACATGGTATGGTATGACTCTGGTCAGTTTGGGTCAGCAGTCCTGGCTATGTCCCCTACCAAAATCTTGCCCACCCCCAGCCTACTGGGTGAAAGGGGAATGTTGGAGCAACAGCCTCAATGCTGTGCCAGCACTGCTCAGCAGTAGCCAAAACACTGGTGTGTTACCAACACCTTTCTAGCTACCAAATCAAAGCACAGCACTATGAGGGCTGCTATGGGGAAAATTAACTCCATCTCAGCCAGACCCAATACAATATGGAAAATCTGCATTTTAATAAGAGGTACACTTGTCAAAGGTCTTTCTTCATGCACTACATGTTCTTATGATCCGAAATAACAATCTCTTACCAGCTGTTACCTGATTAAGATACATTATGTTTCTCTCTTGATCCGTGAATGACAGGCTTTGATGTTTTTTTGGTTTGTTTGGGTTTTATGGTTTGGTTCTTTTTGTCAGGAGTGAGAAGAGTTCAGCAATTTTTCCAGCCTTCTAGGTCTTCTCTCTATATTCTACTCTTCATGCTAAGTTGGAGGAAGCGATCCTACTTCATATGGACAAGAGTTTGTGAGGACCAGCTGGACTTAGGGCCAGTTTTGCTTTTTGGCTTTGACTGTAAAAATATCAAATCATTCTCTGAGAACCAAATGATGACTAAAGTCTAGTACAGGAATAACTCTTCATTTCCTGTTATAGAAATTTCTGAGTCAATATACACAGCATCAACAAGAGAGCTTAAATAAGATTTTGTGATTTGCAGATACCAAATATTTCCAAAAAGGTCTGCAGAGAAAAAAATAAAATGTGTGAAAGACAGACCAAATCTACTCCCTTGAGGGGACTGAAGTGGAGATCTGTGAATATGATCTATGCTTCTAGATTTGGACACACCTGTTATTATTGACGACTGAAGTGGAGGTTTTCTACATTAAAGGCAGAAGTTGGGTTGCCTGAAGAGAAGAAGGTAGTGAGTGCAGATTATCTTCTTACTTGTCTGAAATACTTCATTGACTTCAATGGAGCTGTTCAATTATACAGTTGAAATGGTATCAAAATCACCCTGCAACAATAAAGGGAAATCCTCCTTTTCTCTTGCAGTATAGACAAATCTGGCAAGAAGAGAAGGAGTTCTTGAAACACTTTCTTTCCTCATACTCTGAACACCAGCCTTAAATGATGCCAAAGGAAATTTTGCGTATAGTTAGACTCAGTGAGAAAAAAAGAGTCAGGATGTCAAGCCTAACATAAAGTGAAGGGTTTTGTGGGATTTAGAAATGATCCACTGTAACTTGCTATCATCAGTTATGTTACAGATATAAGTATTAGTCTAATTTCCAACACCTTTAGATAATGGAAAATGTATGTAGTCCTCATATTATATTTATAGGAATACAAACTGAGTGAGATTAGGATATTAATTTATTTCTCTTGAAATCATGTGTTCAAATCTTTTAATACATGAAAATATATGAAGAACTACATAA
Source organism: Phaethon lepturus (assembly GCF_000687285.1). Classification (NCBI taxonomy): domain Eukaryota; kingdom Metazoa; phylum Chordata; class Aves; order Phaethontiformes; family Phaethontidae; genus Phaethon; species Phaethon lepturus. The sequence continues at coordinate 20,728 of NW_010529560.1, read as the reverse complement.
ACTAGCCTATTGTGTCGGCATATTGTTAAGACTGAGCAGACTTTAGATGGTGTATTTCTCTCTGGGAAGTGTCGTGGTTTAGCCCCAGCTGGCAGCTAAGCACCACGCAGCCGCTTGCTCTCTCCCCCCTTCTCCAGTGGAATGAGGGAGAGAATTGGAAAAAAACTTGCGGGTTGAGATAAAAACAGTTTAATAGGACAGCAAGAGAGAAGGAAACAACAATAATAATACCGACAAAGGAATGTACAAGAACAAGTGATGCCCAATACAGCAATTGCTCAACACCCGGTGATCGACAGCCCGACCCCGAGCAGCTATTTCTGCCTCCTTGGCCGACTCCAGTTTATGTACTGGGCATGATGCCGTATGGTAGGGAATATCCCTGTGGCCAGTCTGGGTCAGCTGTCCCGGCTGTGCCCGCTCCCAGCTCCCCGTGCATCCCCAGCCTGCTCGCTGGCAGCCCAGCACGAGAAGCTGGACTGTCCTTGACTGCTCAGCAACAACCCAAAACATCAGCATGTTATGAACAGTTTCTCATCCCAAATCCAAAACACAGCCTCACACTAGCTTCTGTGAAGAAAATTAACTCTATCCCAGCTGTAACCAGGACAGAAGTAAGGAAAGAAGCACATAGCATTTTATATATGTTAAAGTCCTGGTTTCAGCTGGGCTAGAGTTAATTTTCTTCCTAATAGCTAGTGTAGTGCTGTGTTTTGGATTTAGTATGAGAATAATGTTGATAACACACTGATGTTTTTTTTAGTTGTTGTTAAGTAGTTGTAGTGCTTATATTCAGACAAGAACTTTTTAACTTCCCATCCTCTGACAGCAGGGAGGTG
>NW_010529560.1:0-19844 GCF_000687285.1 Phaethon lepturus | reverse complement strand
TGCCCGAGACTGGCCAAAGGGATATTCTCTACCATATAATGTCACGCTCAGTGTATAAAACTGGAGTTGGCCAGGGCGCTGGAATCACTGCTCAGGGATGGGCTGTCGATCACGGGGTGGTGAGCAATTGTTGCATTGTGCATCACTTGAGTTTTTATATTTCTTTATTATTTATTTATTTATTACTAATTATTATTATTAGTATCATCATCATCATCATCTCTTTTTTTGCTGTCCTATTAAACTGCTTTTATCTCAACCTGTGAGGTTTTTTTCCCCTGATTCTCTCCCTTATCTCACCTGGGGAGGAGGGGTGAGCAAGAAGATGCATGGTGCTTAGTTGCCAGCTGGGGCTAAACCACGATAGTTAGAAATGTTTGTAACTACACTGTGAAATGAGATAAAAAATGTCTGAGTAAAATGAGGAGCTGAAATTATTTCTTCACTGAAATTTGAGTTTGACCAAAACTATATACACATGCATGTTTCTTTCCGCAAGGAGATCTAAGTAGGAATCAATACAAGCATAAATCTAAATTTTTTTTATCTTTCTTCGTTGAATTTTAAACTTCCAGTTTGCACCTGCTGTGTAACTAAACCTTCCCTCTGAAACCTGGCAGTACTTTGTGCCTCACTGACTTCAGTTCCTTGTTCCCTCTTTACGCATCAGAATCTGTGCTACCTCTTTCTCTCTTGCCTTTCCCTTTCTGGACTCAGACTAGTGGGTGTTCATTGTCTTTTCATGCCAATGCATTTCACTCTGAACTGTCATTAGTTGCTCTTTAATCTAATGTTGGCTTGAAAAGTTCCAGCACTGAAGCCAAGCTCATAAATCCAACTGTAGCTGACTGGTGGTTTTTAGAACAAATTAAGCAATATTTTATCATGGTCCCCAGCCCTTCAAGCTGCAGGAAGATGAACTATATAGAGCTGAGGTGATCTAGAATAAAGATATGATGAGTTTGGCAGTTGGGCTTGTGACTGAATTTCACCAGATAAGAATTACTGCTCTCAAAAAAAACTTTTTCTTTTTTTTTCTTTTTTTTAGTGTGTTGATTAGAAACAAAGCAATCAAGGCTTTCCCTTCAGGACATGGTTTAGTGGGCATGGTGCTGTTGAGTTGATGGTTGGACTTGATGATCTTAAAGGTCTTTTCCAACCGTAGTGATTTTGTGATTCTGTGGCTCTGTGAAGACTGAATTTGGGGCAGAGCCATGAAAACGTATAACAAAACATTTTATTCTTTATCAGAAAGGAGAATAGTTTTATTTGACTGGATTGAACACTTCATCAGGTATTATTTTTTTATTTTGGATGGTTACAAGCACATATGCTTCCAGCCATTTAGCCCGTCACAGAGGAGACTTTGTGCTTTTGCCTCCTAACTCTTAGGGCTTCCTACCTTTAAATTATACTTCTTCAGAAAGCTGCATTTAATCTGGCTCAGAAAGAAAATAAATAAGTGTAAAACCAAAGAAAGAATATGTTTATTCTAGAATAATATAAAGGACTTACAAGATCAGGCTAACAAACTAGACTAATACTGCCTGCAGAATGAGATGTTAATATTCAATTCAGGCACATAAAATCTTTAACTTTGTCAATGATTTCATGTCCAGGTACTATTTTCTGCTGGCTACATATGGTTCAGAATAAGGGGACAGAAATGAAATTGGGGAAGATGAACAGTGAGGAAAAGACCCACCTATCCCAAATAGGATTAATTCAAGAAAAATTAGATAGTACCTTGAGGGAACAGAATATTGAGGTAGAATAGAGTTCGGATGAGCCTGGTGATCTATGACAAGATTTCCCCAAATGTATTAGTTTGTAAGCAGTCAGGAAATAGAGCTTATTTCCATCATCAGGTGAGAAAGCTGTTGAGTATCTATTTGATGCAAACTTTACTTTTTTCAACTGCACTGTTCAATACTCTGGTTACAGAATTTAAATATTACTAAGGCCTTGAGCTAACCAATTAATTCATAGCTAGCAATTTATTTGATGAATTTTACTCTCTTCTATGCATGAATTTTCTATGAGCAGACTATGATTTCTCTCTAATTTATTCAGTATTTGAAATTATTATCCAAATAATTTATTTGAATAATTCTTGGTTGGTAAATTGCTTCAAAGGAGATCATTTCCAATGATGTATCTTTAGCATGTGGTCTAGAAAAAATCATTTCCCATACAGGTCAATCTTCTTTACCACCAAAAGATCTCTAATTCTTGTCAGTAAAGATACAGATTCAGATATCTTTAGATCATAGAATCATAGAACCATAGAATAGTTTGGGTTGGAAGGGACCTTTAAAGGTCATCTAGCACAACCCCACTCTGATGATCAGGGACATCTTCAACTAGGTCAGGTTGCTCAGAGCCCCGTCCAACCTACCTTGAAGGTTCCCAGGGATGGGGCATCTACCACCTCTCTGGACAACCTGGGCCAGTGTTTCACCACCCTTGTTGTGAAAAATTTCTTCCTTAGATCTAGTCTAAATCTGCCCTCTTTTAGTTTAAAACCATTACCCCTTGTCCTATCGCTGCAGGCCCTGCTAAAAAGTCTGTCCCCATCTTTCGTAAGAAAGCCCCCTTGAAGTACTGGAAGTCTGCAGTAAGGTCTCCCTGGAGCCTTCTTTTCTCCAGGCTAAACAACCCCAACCCTCTCAAGCCTGTCCTCATAGGAGAGGTGTTCCATCCCTCTGAGCATTCTTTAAATCTGTTGTTCACACTTTTCACTGAACCTACTGACTTAGCTCAAACAAACAAGCAGATCTTCGAAACTTTAATAGAAATTTAACTCACTTTTATTGTGAAATAGCTGGGGGAGACTGGGAATTTTGTGGAACTCACAAATATGTCTTGAAACATGATGTAATTTATCTGCAGCATAAGCAGTTCATAGAAATTTATTCAAGGCATCTCTTCACTATGCACTTTATTGCATCCTTTCTTAACAACAGAACACCAAAAAAAAAATCATAAGATATTAAAATATTTCCCTGTGTAACCTTTAATATTTTACCTGTTTGAAGACTTTTTTATTTCAATATTTTTTCATTTTCATTCACATCAAATAACTGAATACTTTTAATTATGTCTATTTTCTGCTGGCTTTTTCATACGTGAAAACATGAAACAGCGATTGTTTCCATAAGGGGGTACCTTGCTCTCTCAGAGTCATTATTCCAGTTCTCTAATTACACTAAGTTTTCCTTCTCTGCATTTGCAACAGAACATGGCTCTTGTTGAGAAAAGCAGGTCAGAATTGATCCTATGCCTCAACAGGGAAAGGACCTCAGGCCAACTGTCTCCACTTGAGGTCTTTAATCTAGTGCTCAATGCACACAGAGAAAACACTTGCAAAAGTAAGTTCTGTGCAAAATAAAGTGGCCATCCTTTTTTTTTCTTTTTTTTTTATCAAAAGCTTGGAGGTGTGGGGAGAATAGGTCTTTCACAGCTTGCATGAGTTAATGAAAAAAAAAATGGTAACTGTACTTTCAGCCATGTTTCAGAGGGAATAATTCTTGTTTCTTTTTTTTTTTTTGATAAATGATAAATCAGATCCCTCTCTTTAATAAAAGATGCTAAGATCTATATTCCAATATGTCTGAGATATCTTTTTTCTGCAGCATTATTGGCCTAGCCAAGTCTACCTTCTGCTCTGAGTGCTACTTTCTGCGACTTGGATTAGAATTGCTTTTGATGAAGCAGTACTAAGACTCAGGTTTTTATAAAACAATTAAAAATTACATATTGTGAAACTGAACACTAAAGCATCTCAGGCACTCAGTGGATCTAGTCTCTGATCTAGAAGTGTTGATTCCATTCCTGTAACAGATATATTAAATGTTTCTTGTGGATTGTATTATAATAATAAAAAGTTCAAAAATTAAATTGTGGTTTTTATGTATGTGTTGACATGTAATATGTATTGACTTGAAAATGGTTTAACTACTTCAACTTTTACATCATTCCCTCCTCCTTAGACATGTCATACTGCAATAAGAACAGGGAGATGTTTTTGGTGTCATCCCACAGTTTGAATAAAAACGTTAACATTTGCTCACTGATCTAATAAATCCTCATCCTATGTTATCCATAAAGGCTACACAACTCTTTTTTTCTTTTTTTCCATGGGAAATCATGGGACTCAACTACTGTGAACAATCCTTAATACTTTTCCCTCTCAGCACAGCTCTATGGTAAAATCAACATGACAGGTAATCCCCCATTGTTTGAAAGCCTCTTAGGATGTTGCAGATTAATGTTCAGCATCTTCAACAGTTGCTCATGGTAACATTTCAGTCACTCTTTCTGCACTCAAACTTCTGCAAAGCCTTTTCTGACTTGTCTTTATGTTGTAGATGCAATTGTCATAAATAGAAAAATTGAATGAGAGGCTATTTTGAACAAAAAGGTGAATAAAAGAGTCAAGGAGTTGTCCTTTTCTGATGATTGAAACATATCTTCATGAAAGACCTAAATGGGATTTCTGTAAAATTCCATTACTCATTTCAGTGCAATAATACAATCACTGTACAGTATGAAGCCAGCAATCAATAGTTTAGCATACAGCTTTGATGAATTGTTTCTTCCTGCTTCCAATTTATATCTTACAGATGAGTCTACCCTGTAGAGTTCACTGTGTTAAACTAATACACCAATTAACTGCTGTGACAAGGTTCTGCAGTATCAAAAATCAAAGCTTTGCAGAGAAAATAATCTTCTAGCTTAGAAAGTTAGTCAGAGAGGAAGTCAATGAAAGACCCCAAGGATATGCATGCATAATATTAATCTCAATGTAGATTAAACACATTAAATAAGTACAAAAAGAGCATAGCCTCTGGACAGGACAGACAGCAGTATCTTTTGAAGCAAACTGAAATAAAAAAATGTTTAAATGATTAATACTAAACATTGCACACACTGATCTCTTCTAAAAAATAGATTTTTTACCTCCCAGAATTTTGGTTAAGGGAACGGTCTGAGGTTACTCTGAAGTTACTAGAGGAACGATAAGGTCTGCAGATTTCTCTCTTATATTTTTGTTAAGAATTCTGTTACTGTAATATTTTTAAATGTGGTGACTCCCGATTTTTTAATACTATTATGCTGAAACAAGAAAAACAAGTGTGCAAATTTCAGTTCTTTTCTGTGGTGAGTTAACCTGGTCTGGCTGCCAGAAGCCCACCCAGACATTCTCTCACTCCCCTTCTTCAAAAGGACAGGGTGAGGAAAAAAGGTGGAAAAGCTCCATGGGTCAAGATGAAAAGAGAGAGATCACTCACCAATTACCATCACAGGCAAAACAGATGAACTTGGGGAAAATTAATTTAAGGTCTTGTCAGTTAAAATAGATTTAGATAGTGAGCAACAAATACAACAACTAAAACAATTTTCCTTCTTCCCCCCAGGTCTTTTTCCAGGCTCAGTCTCACTCCTTTATTCCCAAACTCCTCTATCTCCCTAACTCTGAGCAATGCAGGGGGATACAGAATAGGGATTGCAGACAGTCCATAACAGTTCCTCTCTTTTGCTCATTTCTCCTCACACTTTTCTCCTGCACCAGTGTACGTCCTTTCCTGGGCTGCAGTCCTTCAGAATAAGCCTGCTTGGGCATGGTTGCTCCATGGAATGCAGGAAATATCCACCTGCTCCAGCGTGTTGTCCTCCATGGGTTGCAGTGAACACTTCTTTCCCTCCTTCTCTGACCTTGGTGTCTGCAGGGCTGTTTCACACACTTTTTTCCTCCTTGCTCTTCACTGTGTTTTTGCCCATTCTTAAATATGTTTTCCCAAAGGCACCATCAGCTTGGCTGATGGGCTGAGCCATGTCCTGTGGTGGGTCCACTGCGGAGCTGTCTGGATCTGGTTATGTCCAGCATGGGGCAGCCCCTGGTATATCCTCACAGAGGTTACTCCTGTAGCCCCCTCCACCGCCAACATCACCAATATAATTGGGATGACACTCAATAAAGTTCACAGAGGCATTTATACCGCCTAACACCCTGCACCTACCAAAAGAGGAAAATAATACTGTAGACCTGATGCTGTAGTCAAGAAAGGTTGGTATGAAATCCCAAAGGCATTATGGAGTACTCAAAACGAGCTTTTCTGACCAGCCCTCTGAAAAGTGCCTGCCAAGAAAGTGGTGACTTTGTTCTCTTTATCACAGTAACAATGTTTGACGCTCACGTTTTGCGTTCTCATGGAATAAAAAATTTTGGGTAACTTAGGTTTACAATGAACAAACTTTGAATAATAGGATATTAATACAGACATTATAATCTCTGAGGAATTAAGGGAAAATTAGAAAACCAAGTGATGTCTTGAATATGTAAAGTAAGACTCCTTGACCTATTATCTGAAATAAATAACACATTTTGTTCTATTGGAAACTACAAGTAAAGCTTCTGTTTCCAGACTAACTGAAAGTATTTCTCCTTTCAAAATATATGTCAAATATACACATTTGTATATATATAAAAATAAATATATATATATAAAAAAATATCAAAATGCAGTCAGTAAGAAAATTTGAACTTTATCGAAAACGTGAAGCCAAACTGGGGACCTGTTTTGTGTCTCTCCCATGCTAAAGGATAGAATTGAAACAAACTCTAGCTTGGACATTTTCCAAAGAACTTCTAAATATTACTAGGTAGAATTTTATATTTATCAAACGAAACCAATAGAAACCCCTACTGTAAATACACTAACTCATGGATCAGTATAATTCTATAATTCACTTGTTCAATCTAAACAATTTAACTGTTGCTGAAATTGATTTAATTCTACATAAATTTAAAATTACTTCACATAAATCTAATTATAAGTTTTCTACCAATTTACTTAGATCAGTTCCTGAATAGTTTTTGTTAGATTGGTATAAGTCTTTAATAGAGTTGTGCTCAGAGATCTATGCAGCGGAAATTTGAGGAAAGTAGTATGGAGAAATAAGTTTTGCACTGAATTATAATTTAGTTACCTATACATTTTTCTTGTGGCTTTCACCTCTGGCTCACACAAATTGACAAAATGGATATTTGTTCAGATTAGAATTATATTTATGAATCTTTACAGTTCCAAGGGAAGGATTTAACTCCTAAATAAATCATTGAGCTACTCTTAAGGGCAGGGAAATGGACTGGGCCCTAGATGGTTTAAAGAATATGTAAAAATTACATGTGAAATTACAGGTGAAATAATTCCACAGATCTCTGAAAAACAGGTTGCCCAATAATCCTCCTAGTTCACTGATCACTGTGTCAGAGAAACATATTGGTATTTGGGGAAAAAAAGCAACTATGCCTGCTAGTCCGAGTTCAGCACATTGCTAAGGTTGTATTTAAAAGCCCTTTGGTATAGATGAGAGGGAAAGGTGAGACAGTATCTCATGGTGCTCCTAGGACAAGTCTGAAGGGTGTTCACAACCCTAGAGATACACCATGTTAATTTGCATGTACACAATAGAAAATCCACCCTCTCTCTCAACCAAGTGTAGAAGAAGGAGCCTTGAGATTTGTGGCTGTCGTAAGGCTTGTGTGGAATCACCACAGGTTGACCATGTAATACCTTATAATATGATGTTTGCCTTATAATATGATGTTTGTGAATACAAAATTTTGAGTTCTAAGAGAAAACTAATGATAAGACATTGCAGAATAAATGAGATTCTTCAGAAATTAAAATAGCATTAGTATATGCTGGAACATTATGAAAGATAGTTGAGAAATCTATATTTTTATAGCATGTGCTTCATGTTGAAGTGGTTAAATCAATCAAAATCATATCTCCGTATGGCTGAATTGCTTCTTCTCATGCCTGAAATTGTTTGGGATCACTCAAGCTTTAGGAGACTTCCTTTTCCTCATTTCCATATAAGTAAAACCAAGATGAACAGAAATATTGATAGACACTTATTCACCCCATGCCCTTTCCCAGCTGACTGTTTCCTTTGAAACCATTCCCAGTGCTGTTGGTTATGTCCCTTAAACAACTGCGGAAAAGCAAGTAATGTCTACCTTCCCTTAAGAGCCACTGCACTCTATGCTCCTTTTATTCCAATAAAGATACGAGACAAATGCAAAGCAAGGGAGAAACGGTCAGAAAGGTAGAACTTTGCTTTCCACCTCAATACCAGAAATTGCTCCATGTTTATTTTTCAAAACAATTTTCTTGCTTCACTTGGAAACAATTACCCAGAAAGAAAGCTAAATAAAACGCTAATAGGTCACAGAAACTGCCAGAATCCAGTCTCTTCTTCAAAATAGCTGCTGTCCAGTGCTTGCTATTGAAGTCTGCTGTGTGCATGATTTGCATGTTTGAACGCCCCACTGGCTCACATGAGCAGAGCAGCAGATTGAGCAGAAGGAGAGTACAACTTACACAAAGACACAAGCCAAACAAAGCTGCTTGGTCTAATTTTAAGCTTACAAGAACTGAAAAGGTTTCTTTTAAATATATAGGTTAATGTCCTGGTTTCAGCCAGGATAGAGCTGGTTTTCTTCACAGAAGCTAGTGCGAGACTGTGTTTTGGATTTGGGATGAGAAACTGTTGATAATGTGCTGATGTTTTGGGTTGTTGCTGAGCAGCCAAGGACAGTCCAGCTTCTCGTGCTGGGCTGCCAGCGAGCAGGTGGGGGTGCACGGGGAGCTGGGAGGGGACACAGCCGGGACAGCTGACCCAGACTGGCCAAAGAGATATTCCCTACCATACGACGTCATGCCCAGTACATAAACTGGAGTTGGCCGGGGGGCGGAAATCGCTGCTCGGGGACGGGCTGTCGATCGCCGGGGGGTGAGCAGTTGCTGTATTGGGCATCACTTGTTCTTGTACATTCCTTTGTTGGTATTATCATTGTTGTTCCCTTCTTTCTTTCTGTCCTATTAAACTGTGTTTATCTCAACCCACGAGTTTTTTCCCAATTCTCTTCCCCGTCCCACTGCGGGAGGGGGAGTGAGCGAGCGGCTGCGTGGTGCTTAGTTGCCAGCTGGGGCTAAACCACGACAGTCAAGTTTCTGGAAGTATAAAGAATTCATCACATTTTAGGAAGTGATAAAAAAGTTCTTTTCTTAATATTGTTGTTGATATTAACATCAATATGCATCTACGGGTAAAGGGTGTGCTTACAAAATATTTTAAAGATTAAGTACAACACTGCATAAACCTGTACTTTGAGTAATGGACACAATCATCTGCATATCTGCAATGGATTTCCACCCATTTGTAGCCTCAGAAACATCTACAAAGTTTATAATATTTAATGGTGTTTTTTTTAAGATAGTTACTTGAAAATTTTTGGCATTTTCAAGGAAACACATATGCAGAAAAAATATTGCAGCTTATTACAAAAACCACACAAACTCTGAACAGTAAATTACTTGCTCCTTTGTTTATGTGTGGCAAATTTTCCAACACCTTTGTGTTAAATAATTCAGTTGTGTAAACATTTTCAGTATTCTTTTAAATTTTTCAAGTTACGCAGGTCCTATTAACTATATTATATTTACTTTTTCTATTTTCATATAATAAAGATTCTTTTAAAAAGTTAATTCTGTTATCCTTGAACAATGTACTACGTTGTTTTCTAAACTAAGTTCTCAGGATAAAAACTTCCTATCTATGAAACTCAGCTTTGTTTTTTTATATCTATTTTTCTGAATTGTTACAGTGAAGTAGGAAATAGACAATACTAATGGTAATGTCTCGTATCATTATTTATATAAATTTCATCTGTTTAAAATTTTTGGTTTATGCCAAGGAAAATGTATTTTTAGGGATTACAGACCCATGTGTATATGTGCTCACATACGTTTGCACACATACACTTGTGTACCACTTGTTTCATTGTCCCTAAAATCCATTATATGCATAAAATAAACATTTCAGTAAAACTCTGGGTATACTTGTACACGTTATAGCTGTTCATAATTGTGTAGCAATGGCAGAGATAAAAATCAGATCTTTCTTCCTCAAAAGCTTCTACAATTTTAGTTAAAAAATTGAATTTATGTGTTGGTTGCTACTTAGCAGAGAGGTATTACTTCCAAGTTACACAATGCATAACTAATGTATTGTTCTTCCTTCTAAGGAGGGCAGTGTCATACACACAAATCACACATATATGATCTTCCAGGTGAGCAAATTAATTCCCACATAGTCTGAAAATACTAACAAACTGACATCTTAAAACTTTGTGCTTACAGATGTTCTGCATATCTGGGGTTTTTCAGGCTTTTATACCAATAACACTACTAAATTTCTGAGCTCCATATACAAGATCGGACAATTATCATATAAACTACTACATAAACTAAAGCATAATAAACTAAAGAAAAATCTCCACTACGAGTTATATGCCCAGCTCAAATACTCATACTTAGATCAAGCGCAGAGGAACAACCTCACATAGACATTACTGAAGTTATTCAAGTATTGATTGTTGTAGTTAAGTTTCAGATCCTAATGCTGCAGGCAAAAACAAGGAGCAAAACAAAATAATTTCAAAACGGAGTTGAGAATAAGAGCAGGGATTAATACCTTAATGTCAAAACATTTCCATACAAGTTGCAATAACTGGAAAAGGCATCTTTAAACCTGGAACATTAATGATTTGAAGTTTAAGGAAAGCCCCAACATCTTAAGAAAGGTATGTACAATTGCGACTCTGATTTGACCTTAGCTCTGCTTTGTTATGGTGTCACAGAGCAACAACATCACAGACATTACAGTATCTACTCCTGTACTCTTATTCGATTTTTAGAAGCACGTATTATTCCCTTATGGAATAATACTGGCTGTCTCATCTACTGCTTTATTTCCTCAGCACTGGTTTTGTTTAGAAATGCAGTACCAGGGTGATGTTTCCCAAACTAAACAAGCACTTTAAATTCAGCTACTATTCTGTTAGTTGTCCACTCATAAAACTTTTCAACACACGGAACCAATTTCCCTCGCATCATTCAAAGCAATAGAATGTTTTTATATGCAAACTACTTGAAGAGTAATCTATATGCAAGGTAATCCTCAAGGTCAGTTGATTGCATCAATTTTCTGTAGCAACACACAGGTAACCATTTCGGAGTTATCCATGCTGTTTTTAAATGTAGTTTCTATGTTCACAGACATTAAACATAGCGAATGTCTATAGCTAGCTTTATTGCAACCTACTTTCTAGGAATGTTGATTATGCAAAGAATGGTAATAATTTGAAATCTGTAGAAAAGTCAACAGATTTTATTAATTCATTGCTAATGTTACTCAGGAAAAACAATGGGCACAGGAGTTCTGTTTCTTTCAGTTTTGAATTTGTTCCAATTTGTGAACTAACTGCTGAATTTATTTGCAAATATTTAAAAGGTTTGTTCTGTTCTCAAAGTGTGAATGGAGAATTTTAGGGAAGACCTGATACGTTCTTTTATAAAACTTGAGTGATGAGTCTTTTGTTTGAGAGTAAAACAGCATAGTACCACCAACTTCCAGTACAAATCAAAACGTCAAAGAAACAGGTAGTTTTTACTTATAACACTGTCACTTCACAATGAATAACATTTTCCTCTCTGTAAATGAAATTACAAGTCTTCGTCTGGTCTTTGTTCTATTTGTACTTCTTGTTTGTTCAGTAATCTACCCAAACATACATTTTCTACAAGTTAAATCACCTGGTTTTGCTCCTCAAGCCATTTTTTTCTCATTCCGGGCATGTGTTTTTTATATAATATTTGAAGAGATACAGTCACAGGCTAAGGAACACACAGGGAGTAACTGTTTAACTTTGGGTGGTTTTATATTCCCTTTTTGAAGCACAAGTTTGCAGACAAAAAAAAAGATGAATTTATGCAACTTGGCTTTGAACTGTTCTATATCCTTTAAACCAGAAAACACAGGATTCATGTGTATGTGTGAATGCGTGTACTCCTGTGATACCCATGGGAAGATTTTAAGCAAGTGACGGCCAATATGTGAGTCTTGAGAGAAATACCTATTTATTTTCATGCTGCTCCAGCTTCTGTTACTTTGTCTTTCTCATCATAGTTTTCTGTCCCACAGAGCACAACATCACCCTTAACAGATGATTTAGTTACTAGATAATAGCATGTTCCAATTTAAAATCAATGAGGTCTGTGTCTGACCATGCTCCCTTCCCTTATTCTACAGGTTCTCATGGGCAAAGGTCTAGCTGAATGACGGCAGTAGCTGGCAGGGAATGAGGAACAAGTTTCTTTAATGACGAAACTGAGAAACCAGTTTAAAACAGATGAAGAAGTTCCCTCTGTGGGTTTGAAACTTAAGAACTCCAGCAATGGATGCAGATCCACAGGCACATTAACTGAAGAGGAATGACCTTTGGCAGCATACTTGGAGGAAGTTGTCTCACAACAGGGACTCTTTCATTAGTGATACATCACTGTCAGAGGATGAAAGTGTTCAGGATGACATTCCTGCAAGCCTCCTTATGTTCACAAAAGGCAGCATTAGTCATCGCTATTTTCTGTTTAGTGCTGTGCCAGGAACAATGACCATTCCTCCTTACAGGTGTTTCCACTTTCTCCTTGTACTATGGCTATCTGAATTTTTTCTGCTTGTAGCCTTCACAGAAGGAACGATACTTGAAAGTACTGCAGTGGGGAGACAGTCTGATGGCCAAACGGGCAGGGAATTGGTGGCTCAGAGGTGCAAGGAGGAATCTATGTAGAGAAGTAGTAGAAGAATGACAGAAGTGAAGCTGAATGAAACCCAAGACAGCTGTTTTTTACAAAAAGTCAAAAGAAAGAGAGTATTCATCCAAGATCTGGGGCATCTACATATGCCTACCCACTTTGTTTCACACCTGCATTTAGATCTGCATTTCCCATATCATAGTTAAGTGTTGTAACCATTAACTTTCATAAAGTGGGTTTTAGTCACATTTTGAATGCAGATCTGACCTTCACCCTGGAGACCTAGATTGGTTTTGAACATGTGATGTGTTAACGCACTATTTGAATCCTCATCTGTGTCTGTATGTTGTAATAATATCTGATGTTTTTGCAGATAATGATGCATGACTCCAACTTAGATGAAGACAAGTAAAGCTGTAATTCCTGACATTAATTTGTATTAAGCAGGGACAGACTCATCAGAGGACTACATAAACCTCTTATTTTTACTGTTCAAGTTTATACATGCTCCTCCATAACACAATAAGCTTGCAGTCTCACTGCTGAATACGCATCTATCTGGGAGTTGAAATAAGTAAGCAGAATAAATCAGATTTGCTAAAACTGAAATTTTTCCATTTTTAACACCAAGAGTTAATTCACGGAAAGCTTTATCAAAAGAAAATTTAAATGAATGATTTTGCATTTTGTACTTCATTTCTATAATGTCAGAATAGAGACAGTTTGGGTGGGGAAGGGCAGCTGGAGCTGGAACATGCTAAGAAAATCTGGGACATGAAGTTGGATTTTACACCAAATTAACCAAACTGGAACTGGTTGCAGATATGTTCCCACAGGAAGTCCAGATCAACAGAAGTCTGGCAACGTAGTCTCCTTGGGGTCATTGTCCTTCCAGAGCCCAAAATGTTTGTGTCCTATTATTCTTCAGCTGTTAGCAAAAGGCTCAAACATTCCTGTTTCTTTCTGCATTGGCCCACACTAATGGCAATAACCTACTATTGTCACTGAGTTATGACATTTACCTCAAGCAGAAGAAGCCTAAGAGTTAAAGTTTTCAGTCCTGATGTGGACAAAAGTAAATACATGATGTATTATGATGGCATTCCCGTTTTCTTCAGTTGTTCTTTAAAATAGTAGGGAAATAGATGTATACATATATTCAGTATTAGTATGCATTCTTTACATAGCAAAAACATCCTCAAAAGTTAAATAATGCCCAATTACAATCCTTCTGCATTTTCATGTCTTGTCCCAGCGTATTTTGTGGTAACGCTGATTTTTACATGTCCATGTCAACCATCTGCTGTGAAATGCCTGAATCATTTGTTCCATGAATGCGCCGAACTCGTGCCAGGGTTGACTTTACATGAGTAATGCCTTTACCCTCTGCGGAATCTGTACAACTTTCATTGCCAGAGGTTGATGTGCTGGTTTTGGCTGGGGTAGAATTAATTTAGTAGTTAGTATGAGGCTATGTTTTGGATTTGTGCTGAAAACAGGGGTGATACAGGGATGTTTTAGTTATTGCTGAGGGCTAAACCGCAACATTGGAATGTGCGTAGCAACACACAGGACTTCAGGAGCTGAAAGAAAAACTTCATGATTAGGTCTGTCAAATGTCACTGACACCAAACTTTCTATAGCAGATAATGTCCCTGCTTTTCTTAAGAATGTTACAGAGAGGAAATAATGTTTATGAAACAAGCGTATACAAAGAACCCAGGAAGAGGCTTTTTCTGAATAAAAACATAATTCTGCAGTCAGTGGGGTTTGTACAGTGCATAGTAAATGGCCTGTGAAACCTCTAAGCAAAAGAAGTGAAGAAAACAAAATATTGACTACTTGCTCATTAAGGGAGCGGATACTCTGCGCAGTGAATAGAGGGGAGTTCTATGAAAATTACAGTTTGCCATTCTGTAATTTAGGTCTGTACCATAATGCATTTGCATACAGCAGCCAGTACAAAAAAATCTTAAACAATCAGTATATTTCTGATTGATATTGTACATTTAATTAAATATTAAACTATATATTTTAATGTGCAAATGGTATTTGCAGCTGGCTGATATACCATTGTACAGCAGTCTACCATTTAAAATACATATTCTGGAGCTTTCATAAAGGAAGCAATGGTGTGAATCAAAGCTATTCCTGGACTTCTAATTTTTCTATAGGCACTTCTAACTTGCTACTTAAACTGTTTGTTTGTCTGGTGTGGCAATATTCTCTGCTCAGAATAAGGCTGAAGACTATAGACAGAAGAGAAGCTATAATAGGCCCTGAAACTCATCTCCTGGAAATATATGCATTTCCAATTGCTCCATTGACAGTTCAAAAACTTGAGAAGCCTAGAAGAGCTCCAGGCTCTGAACAACTATACTTCAGATTAATTTTTAAATTAAAAGAAAAAGAAACACACAGAGCAGCTCTGAAACACAGTGAAGAGTTCTCACTTTAGAAAAGCTGTGAATGTTTGTGACTAAAAGAAAAAGCCTTAAATACATATACTCTTAATGAGTGAAGTATCGTACAAATTAATAATGAAAGTCAAGATTTTTATAGAGCACAGAGATGCTAAAAGGGCCTTTCCCCTGCAGATGCTTATATTCTCCTCCTCTTGATGTTTGCAGGGACTTGTGTTTCCAGCCCAGGAAAGCTTGACACAAGCTGCAGTGACAAGATGGGGTTGAATAGCAGGGAATTGGTTGGGTTTGGATCCTTTCCTTTCAAAGACAGACACCTGCAGAAGATTTTCATCCATTACCTTGAGGACAATGAAACCAATGTTTCTTCTGAAAATCAAGAGTGAGACAAACAGAGGGATGGAGAAACATCATTCATGAGTGACTGTTTAATGTCTATCCTTATACTTTGGACAACTAACTGTAGCATGTGAAATCTCTATTCCTGTGAATAATAGGTATTTTTTAAAATAAGGCAGCCTGAGAGTTCCAGCCCACCACACCCAGTAGGCTTGTATTGTAATTGATGTATTGGTAATAAATGTCAAGTCCCTGCAACTTGAGGGATCAGAGAGAAGAATTTAAAAACAGAGTTTGCCCTTTCGAAACATGTTATGACCATTGGGCTATGTGTAATCAACAGAAATGCACCAAAACCCCAGTGCTACTTACATGGTGATGACAGAATTTAGATTCTAATTAATACACTGTAAGGGAAAAAAACCTGGCGAATGGGTTAATCTTTTTTACTGTTAAAGCAGTCAGCTGCAATAAAACACACCATGTGATATTATGCAACTTCCATAATTGAATCCAAGCATGCAATTAGATCATATTTTTACTTTCTATTTAAGACTGAAGAGCATAAAGAGTGCTTTACCTCTTACAACACATTCACTTGCAAGGCAGAATATGAGTCCAATTGGAACATGATCCTCTTCTCTTTAGTTTTATCTCTCTCCTTTTGTAATTTATCTTTGCCTAAGATTCACCAATTAGCAATTAAATGCTTACACTTCAGTTTCCAAAAAATGTTTCTTTATTAAGATTATTTTTATGGCTGTTTAAAAAAATTACTTCCATTCCATGTCTGTTTTATTTCTTTTCAGTTAAACACTGAAAAAAAGTATTATTCAATTTCAAATTTAGCTTCATTTATAAGTAATAATTTAAGTCAGATTAGCAAAATGTTACAGAAATGGTGGATTTGATACGCTTTAAAGTCTGCAACCAGCTTTACCAAAATCAATTGTTTATATACAAATGTAAAACCTGTCTAGGGTAATGAATTCTTTAAACATCTTGGCATCTTTAAATTCAGTTTAGCTATACAATTTTAGTATTTTTATATTCTCAGAATACTTGATATGTCAGATTGCACATTTGCTATCTTTCTCACCTGTCCTTTTGCAGGTGAAAAGTACTACTTTGATTACTCATCGTTATTAATAACATGGTTTATTAAACCAAAATGGACAGGGAATGTCTTTCAAGAGGTGAGGAGTGCTATTGGAACTGCATCATAGACAAGTCACCCACAAGGGACTATTTCTCAGGCAGATATGCATCTGGCTGGAAGGCAGTCATTGGCTCAGATACCTCCAGGGGTAGGAGGCTGGGAGGCAGGTCACCATGCCCAAGGGTCTTTGAGAGCGAAAGCTGAACCAGTCTACTTAGGGGATTGTTAATTACTGAGGAAATAACATCCTATACTGCTAAATGTTTCTCTCTGCCCTCATGGAAAGTCGGCACCAGGGATGTGGCAGAGATAAATGGCTGTTAAGATGTGCCTGCAGAGGGATTTAGCATGTGGAGGTCAATCTCAAGCAGGTGATTTTGAGATGAGGTGATTTTTTATTTCCCTTTTGAGAAGGCTGATGTCTGAAGAGATACCCTGTTTCTCTTTGCTAACTCAGCATGAATGCTGGATTATTACACGGTTAAGTACAGCCATTTTACTCACGATTAAGGACAGCTCACACCAAAGATAAGAGTGTGAAAAATTAATTTCCTCTGCTGGCAACATAAGCTATGATATAAAAAATAATAATCAGGACTTGAATTACAGAAAACACAACGTACAAGTGAAAAATAAATCAATAAAATGTCTTTCCTAACAAAATATGCAGTTTATTACAACACTGGGTACTATATTACTTTTCCCTGAATAGGGTGGTTCCCTGTACTTTGTATCAGCATATTTCTAACTTGCAATAAATTGTATCTATAAATTATTTGTATCGCATCTTGTCAAGAGAAAAACATACATTGGAAGCAAGATATACATGTGTATATATAGAGAGAATATGCATATATTCATACTGCTGAAGTAAAAGAGAGGTAACATAAAATGGGTAAATACGGTAAGTTTTCTGCATAGTTATTCAAAGAAAAAAGGAATAACATAAAAACAATAAAAAATACATTTTACATCAGAAGTTAAGTATAGTTTTATAGTAACAGCTGTCAATGAACATATAATTATGACATTCTCTTTATCTGCTGTAGGAATAGGGTAATATTTTTTTTTCCCCAGAAAACTCTCATTAAACATCATTAAAATGAGCCTTTTCGTGTAGAACCAACAATAACGGCAAATGTATACAGTAGTTCACTTCTTATAGAGAAATTACATAAAATTGCTTGACTATTTCTAGTCAGGAGAAAATTCAGGTGGAAAATTATATTTGTTAGGCAGGTTTTTTAGGCAAAACTCAGGAAGTTACAGAAGGGGCAAATAAGAATATTAAGTTTGTATGTGAAATAATAGACTCTAACACCATGTCTAGGCAAGCAACAAATCAAATATTACTGTTGATGACTTGTCTTTGAGCTATATTCTTGAGAAATGCAACATTCTGGCATGCTGACTGATTGATCTATGCACAATGAGCCATATTCCACAAGGAATACACAACCTTTTTTGTGACATCAAATACACTATTCACTATGAAGTGAATTAATTTTCATTTTCATCTACTGACTGTTTCACTGAAGTAAAAATGAAATAAAAATGCTGCAAATACTTAAAACATTGGTCTTAAATGTGTCTTGCTAAAGGCTTTCTTTTCACTTATCCTCGATACTTTAGAAACCAATAGTGAAGCAATGAACAATAAACATTCATGCTATATCAGCTAAGAAAAAAAATATTACTTTGAAAAGCTGGACCTGTCGATTTGAATCTATAACTCATTTCTCAGATGGTTACTACTAATAACATGTGTGTTCTCTTTTCCATAATGAACATCAAATGGTAATTTCACTTGAATAACAGATAGTCTTGAGTGCACAGTAGAACACATGAACATTTTACTGATACTTCCTTTTTCTCTTTAATTGTCATAATTATTGAAAGGACAGCACTTTAATGCCAATTTTCATAATTTCTATCAGCAAGTAACATCCTGATTGCAGGACTGCTTTTAAGGGGAACAGGTCAAATAATCCAGTGGAACATACAGACATTTGTAAATAATATATCTAATCGTTTTATTTTTATTGAAACAGTTTTTTCAACACTGATGTTACTTACAGTTCTTGTAACAATTATGTTTGTGGATTTGGAGCCTGTCTATAAACCAAGGATAATTTCTTGCACATCAAGAAAAACTTATGACTGTTTTGTATTTCTTCTAAATAGAGTGTTATAAAAATAAATGCATCAGCATTCACATGTGCAGTGAACAGAGCAAAGAGAATTTACTTGCTTTTCTCCAAGAATGAGGAAGTATTCAAATCAGAAAAAACAGATTTACCATGTGAATTTAAGTGTTATTAATTATGCAAGACTATCATACAGATTGTTGGAGAATCACCACGATGAAATTATAGAAAGTCATCATCTATCCTAAAAGTCTCCTTTGTGAAGTTTCCATTTTGATCTAGCGTAATAGGCTGAAATTCAATTACAACAATTTAGATTATTCCAATAAAATTATCACTGAAATGTGGGATTTCCCATAAAATTGTTTTGAAGATAGTAATTCCATTATTCTTAGCATTGTGTTTTCAATAGGAAAGGAAGAGTGAAAGAGACTGCAAATGACCTTGCCAACGGCAGTATTGTATTTTGCCCTAATGTGTTGATCTTTGAGAACACAACACAGTGAAACAATGAAAGGCCTACCATTTGGAGCTACTGTGCCTTGGTCTAGTAGAACCCGTGGAACAACTGAAATAACAGCTTTTGCTGACAATAAAATGTTTATGAATACAAATCTTTACTCAGGCTTTCACAGAGCTTTTAGGCTGTGATCCCACAAATTACTGTAGGGTTTTTTTTCCTTTATGCCATAGATACTTGCTGGTTTTGATGAAGTAGATGTACATTAATACAGGTCCTGTCAATAAAATATTTATCAAACTATTTCTTGGAAGAATATTTTATTTTTATTACTCAACCAGCTTTTAAACAAGCCAAACAACACTTGGCATTCAATTTTGTGAGAATCCCAGAGCACTAAAAAAGAACTTAACTAGATATGGATAACATCAGTCATCTATGACCAGCTTAATTTGTTGTGAGACAAGCATGATGCTTTGAGTTTTTTATGATTTATTCACCAAAAAAATAAGAGTAAACCCCTTCACCTCCCTCCCCTATTCTAATCCTAAAACCAGAAATAGCACATTTACCTTTTTGTTGCAAACTGACATGAGTTAGATGGAGAAATTTCCTGTTGTAGATCACAGAATCACAGAATCACAGAAT
>NW_010529559.1:14609-14859 GCF_000687285.1 Phaethon lepturus | reverse complement strand
TCAAGACGAACCGCTCCATGATCTTCCCCGAAGTTGTTGGAAGAGACAAGACGTAGCTCATGGCTAATGGTCCATGAAAGAGGTACTGTATGCAACAGCTTATGTCCTGAGAGCAAGCATCTCCCACTACTTGTTCATCCCAGAACACCCCAGAATGGAGGGATTCCAGCATGCACAGCTAGAGCTTGGTTAGTTTTCAGGACTTTATAAAACAATTTATTCAGTCCATGCTCAGCAGCAAACTTTCCGT
>NW_010529559.1:14219-14514 GCF_000687285.1 Phaethon lepturus | reverse complement strand
TCTTCCTTTCATCCCTCAGGGCTGTAGTTCAGCAATTCTGTCAACCAGGCTAAACATTAAGAATGGGAGCAGGGAGTGTGCTTCTCCTGCAGTCTCAGCCGCGACCAAGGAGGAAAATAAGGAAGGAAAACAAAGGGAAAGAAAGATGTGAGCTGTGGATTGGGACAAAAACGTGGGTGAAAGAGGAAAGTGGGATGAAAGCCTGCCAAGCAGAGTGCATGGAGATAGAGCAGGGGAGGGAAGAAACTAGATTATATCTGACACTGTGAATGTCCAGGTCAGAAGACCTACCTGG
>NW_010529559.1:10702-14188 GCF_000687285.1 Phaethon lepturus | reverse complement strand
AAAGAGACATTTTATCTTGCTGTCCTTTGTCTCATCTTCTACACAACTGTCAAGTCCTATAAGCAACAGCCTCCCATCATACAGCTTGTTCCCATTCCCAAAGCAGAGCTCCCTGAGTCTGGTTGAAGACTTACTGTAAGACACATAAGAACTAACCTTGCATGGGCAACTTGATTTATTTTTTTTAACTCTTCCTTAACTTTTGATCACTTGATTTTGAAAATGAATCATGGTTCTTTGATTCAACATTGTGCTTTCAGTATAACTAATCAAACACTACATTTTGATAGAATTAAAGTCTCAAGCAAGTTTTTTTTCCCTCAATTTTTTTTTCATTGTGGAGTCTTCATATTGTAGTTTCCACAGACACTTAAGAAGCTAATTGATGCAAACAAATTGGTAAGTTTAACACCATTAGCATGTCTTAGTGCTAATGACTTACTAGTTATTTTGTTCAAATTAATTACCACATTTGCATCCCATTTAAGATAGCTATCAGAATGTGTTTCACTTTATAGCATCAGGTAACAAGCTTGTGTTTTAAGAATATTAGAGTCAGATAATTCAAAAGCATGAGAGGGAACGTGAATAAAGAGGGCAGAAAAAGTCACTCAGGGATTGACACACAAGAACAGATACTTTACTGGTATGCAAGTTATGGAAGAAACTAAACAGTAATCTTGTTTTTGTCTGTGGTGAAGAAAAATATCAGGCCTGATTGTGCTGTCTTTCCTAGCTTGGTACTCTGTGAATGATGCCAGTCGAACTTTAGGGGTTTAATGCAAGTTTCAGAAGGAAACGTATTTCTGAATGAGGTGAAGAAGGACTATAAGGGGTAAAAGGGCAAAAATTCATAAAATTTGTTACTTCTGATGCTCTGACAATAAAACATTAATTGTCTAATTAGTAATATAGAGTAATTCCAATGTATAAAACTAATCCATTCGTCAAGCAGGATAAAATCTAGCAATAATCGGTAAAAGACTCAGGTGATGATTGGGAACTCTATCACAGCAAATCCTACTCCTTTCTTTGAACTAGCCCAGTGAATACTGACAAACAGCAGAGAGAGGCTGAACTGTGAGAATCAGGGAACATTTTATATTGTAGCATTGTGTGATCAGATGTTTTTCCCACTTGCTAAATATGAAAGCTCATATGTTCTTACATTTTAATCAGAGAGCATGCTGGTGTTTTGATAGCAATATCCCGTTACTTGTACATTTAAATGCTTTCATGTCATGGTAATGATTGAGTGTATTAACAACCAGGTGGAAAGCACTGTGCCATTTCAGGTGTCTACCTCCTTGCAACCAGCCAATTAATCACAGCAGGGAACCACAATGTACCCCGCAGAAATAATCGGGAAGCATTAAGACTAATTGGGAATTTCACCCTGTTATTTCAGTTAGCATGCTTAATTCTGGATGCTGGCTGGAGAGCGTGGTGGGATAGCAGCAAACATGGCATTTTTCAAGGATATGCTTTAGACTAGACTGTGTGAACAAAATGCTAGGTCGAATGGAATTGCCTACTATCTGGATAATTATAGTAGCACTGATTATGGCATTCAGTGAAACATGACTGTATATTTGGGTCACACTTCGGCTCAGGCAGGTTGTCTCTTTAGGGAGGACAGAAGTAACAGCCTTCACAATGAAGTGTGTTTCTAAGTGTGTTTCTCAGTTCTGCTTGCTGATACAATCCCTACAAATGGTTCTGTCAGAGCCACTGGAACAACTTCTAATGGTGCAGCTGGTGAAGGATTAGTCCGTGGAAGGAAACGGGGATATGATCTTGCCTCTTTACCAAACTTCGGGGAAGCTAGCACCCGTGTCTTGTTTTGGGGCACAGAAGAATACTTCTCAGTTTCAGGGCTTTGGATTGTAACTAGTTAGTCAAAATCTGGCTCCTGATTATTTTTGAATAATAATTGTTCCTTAATGGTAAGTTATTAGGGATTTTTTTTATAAACAGCCAGTGGCCTGACTTATTCCTTTAGAATAAGTGGGGGTCCAAAGACCATGATGGACTTTTACCATAGAATTTGAAAATTAAGCATGAAAAGGATTAGCAGTTTAAACTTAGGAAAAGTAGTCAAACATATTTTTTCCCCACTAATGGGATTTAGCAGTTAAGCATGAAAGTGATGAAGATTTTGTATCTTTCATTTAAAATACCAAAGTGTGCACAACAGCCTTTTAGCTGAAAAAATATCAATGCAAATGATAGATTTAGATTTTTCCCTATTTTGGCTCCCTGCAGTTTTCTTCCACCTGCCTTCCACCTTTTTTCCTAAAAGATAGATGAGGAAATGCAAAATCATTCCTTACAATGTCTTTTTCTTCAGAAAATTGTTTGTTTTCTCTTTGGTAATGGGTACGTAGTGAACATCCCCCTCCTGCTAGAGATAGATGGCTCAGAGTTTTTGCATCTAAAGGCTACTGACTGAAGTAACTGCTCAACAGGTATTTCAGTACCAAGAAAGCAGACAGATTTTCAGAAAGGCTGGGAATTTGGGGTGCTGAACTCCCTTGAAAATCTGACTTCAGTATTTTTATAGAAGCATTTATGACCTTGATGGAAGCTGAGCTTTTTTTGTGCTCTTGTAGATTGCTAAATTGAACTCTTGAAAAATCATTTTCTAAATTACCTCTTTTAAAGACTGCCCGAACCAACCAATTTTGTCTCTATTATTGATTTATTTAAAATGAACTTAATGAGTCTAGCTGTTGTTCAAAGGCAGTCATTAATTAGCTGATGTTTTAACATAATATAAGTAGTGGATCAAAAAAGATAGAAATACATTTAACGATAAGTGATCCGTGGGATTAGGATATGGTATTGCCATGAGAGGCTTCCAGTCTGCTTCCTGTTCCAAAGCCTGCCCTTGACTTAGAGGAGACAGGAGCAGATTTGCCCCAAAACACTGTCCCTCCGAGGGGAAGACACAGTCTGCTGGGAACCAGCAGTATGTCACTTCTGTTATTTGTTTTTATCTGGGCTAACATTCTTGATTACTGACCTCCTCCTCAACAAGACGGGAAAAAATACAATGAAAAACTCATGGGTTGAGGTAAGGACAGGGATATCACTCACCAATTACCATCATGGGCAAAACAGACCAGACTTGGGGAAATTAATTTAATTTATTGCAAATTAACAACAGGGTAGGATACTGAGAAATAAGAACAAATCTTAAAACACCTTCCTCTTACCCCTCATTCTTCAACTTCTCTCCCCATTTCTCTCCCTCCTCCCCGCAAGTGGCGCAGGGGGACGGGGAATGGGGAATGGGGGTTATGGTCAGTTCATCACACCTGGTCTCTGCTGCTCCTTCCTCCTCAGGGGGAGGACTCCTCACCCTCTGCCCTGCTCCAGCCTGGGGTCCCTCCCACGGCAGACAGTCCTCCACGGACTTCTCCAGCGTGAGTACTTCCCACGGGCTGCAGTTCTTCACGAGCTGCTCCAGCCCGGGCCCCCACG
>NW_010529559.1:1710-10525 GCF_000687285.1 Phaethon lepturus | reverse complement strand
AGGCTGCTCCAGCCTGGGTCCCCCGCAGGGTCACAAGTCCTGCCAGCAAACCTGCTCCAGTGTGGGCTCCTTTCCACAGAGCTATAGGTCCTGCCAAAAGCCGACTCCAGCACAGTTGTCTTGGAGCTGTCTGAAGCTGGCTCCATCTGACATGGGGCCAGCTTCTCATAGAAGCCACCCCTGCAGCCCACCCCCGTTACAAAAACCTTGCCACATAAACCCAATACCGGGTTTCTGCTCTCTTCCCAGGCTGGAGACATCCAGTATTCCCCAGCTGCTGCTACAGAGCTGTCAACAAGCTGATGATTGAATCTTCATGCATGAGCCATTTGGTCTCTCAAGCTCCTACCTTACGAAGGTTTGCAAACAACTTTGTTTTGGGTTGTACAGTTAGTTTATTTAACCATTGCTATTGATGTGATAGGATTAAACCCAAATATATTTCCACCAATTTATTGAGTCCTGCCCAACCAAACACAAATTCAGTCTTTAGGAAGGGACAGTCGTTTTTCAGAAAATTCATTTCAGTATTGTTCAAATTACAAATCTTTTATCATCACTTTTTCCTGTGATAAGTTCTACAACTCCAAGGACCCAGCAAGGCAGCCAGAACTTTACCTGAGCTCTGATGAAAGTTTTTTCCATAAACATGCTTTGCAGAGCAAGCATCTGAAAAATTAAGAAAAAGTGGTTTAAAAGGGGAATAAATTAAATTACTTTTTGAAATTTTAAAAGCTACCACAGTGAAATCTATCCATCCACTTTAGTGTTCTGGAGAAAGATGCTGAGATGTATTGTGCCATCACCTTCTGAAAGTGACGGGTCCACATTTTGTGTGTGAAGAGGCCAGTTTAAAAAATGGTGCAGCTAGCACTGGGCAATTTGCATCTTTTTGGAGATAGTTTTTCCGAAGCACAGGTGCACTAATGTGGAACATTTTTGAAGACAAGACTCCCAGAGAGGACACAATGTTAAACAGCCAACTCACAAGGTGCCTCAGAACACTTTTGCTGTTTCAAGTAGATTTATAAAACGGCATTTTCAAACTACTTGGTCTTGACGCAAAAAATCAAACAGAAAATGAAAACATAAATGCCACATTTTTAATATATACAAGGTATGGAACTGCCTAACTTTATGCAGAGTTCTTTATTTCTCCATAGGTATAAATGTCCACAGACTTCCTTCCTTCTCATTAAATATAGTTTATATGAAGATTGTAAACTGCAGTATATTTGCATAAAGTCCTAATATAACTTTTCTAAGTATTGTCAAGGGCTGAGGCTCCCCAAATTAATAGTAACACATCACAGAATCATTAAGGTTGGAAAGGATCTTCAAGATCAAGTCCAACTGTCAACCCAACACTACCACGCCTACTAAACCAGGTCCTGAAGTGCCATGTCTACACGTTTTTTGAACACTTCCAGTGATGGTGACTCCACCACCTCCCTGGGCAGCCTGTTCCAACGCTTGACCACTCTCTCAGTAAATAATTTTTTCCTAATATCTAGTCTAAACCTCCCCTGGAGCAACTTGAGGCCATTTCCTCTTGTTCTAACACTAGTTACTTGGGAGAAGAGGCCAACACCCTCGTCGCCACAACCCCCTTTCAGGTAGTTGTAGAGAGCAATGAGGTCTCCCCTCAGCCTCTTCTTCTCCAGACTAAACAACCCCAGTTCCCTCAGCTGCTCTTCATAAGACTTGTGCTCCAGACCCCTCCGACTTCTCTGGACACCCTCCAGCACCTCAGCATCCTTCTTGGAGTGAGGGGCACAAAACTGAACACAGGATTCAAGGTGCGGCCTCACCAGTGCTGAGACCAGGGGCACGATCACTTCCCTACTCCTGCTGGCCACACTATTGCTGATACAGGCCAGGATGCTGTTGGCCTTCTTGGCCACCTGGGCACACTGCTGGCTCATATTCAGCCGGCTGTCAACCAGCACCCCCAGGTCCCTTTCTGCCAGGCAGCTCTCCAGCCACTCCTTTCCAAGTGTTGCATGGGGTTGTTGTGACCAAAGTGCAGGACCCGGCACTTGGCCTTATTAAACGTCATACAGTTGACCTCTGCCCATCAATCCAGCCTGTCCAGATCCCTCTGCAGAGCCTTCCTGCCCTCGAGCAGATCAACACTCCCACCCAGCTTGGTGTCATCTACAAACTTACTGAGGGAACATTCAATCCCCTCATCCAGATCATCGATAAAGATATTGAACAAGACCAGTCCCAAAACCTAGGGAACACTGCTTCATATTTTGTCTGACCTGCCAGCCTCACCTCTGTGCCTGGGAACATCATGGAACAGATCCTCCTAGAAGCTATGTTAAGGCACATGCAAGACAGGGAAGTAAATCGAGACAGCCAGCATGGCTTCACCAAAGGGCAAGTCCTGCCTAACCTACCCAGTGGCCTTCTGTGATGGAGTGACCACATCAGTGGACAATGGAAGAGCTACCGATGTCATCTACCTGGACTTCTGTAAGGCCTTTGACATGGTCCCCCACAAAATCCTTCTCTCTAAATTGGAGAGAGATGGATTTGATGGGTGGACTGTTTGGTTGATGAGGAATTGGTTGGATGGTCGAATCCAGAGGGTAGTGGTCAACAGCTCAAAGTCCAGATGTATATTGGTGATGAGTAGTGTCCCTCAGGGGTCCGTATTGGGACCAGTACTCTTTAATACCTTCATGAATGACATAGTGGGACTGAGTGCACCCTCAGCAAGTCTGCAAATGACACCAAGCTGAGTGGTGTGGCTGGTACTCTAGAGGGAAGAGATGCCATACAGAGGGACTTGTACAAGCTTGAGGAATGGGCTTGTGTGAACCTCCTGAGGTTCAACAAGGCCAAGTGCGGGTCCTGCACCTGAGTCAAGGGAAACCCTGGAATCAGTACAATCTGGGCGATGAAGGGATTGAGACTATGCAAATGACACCAAGCTGAGTGGTGTGGCTGGTACTCTAGAGGGAAGAGATGCCATACAGAGGGACTTGTACAAGCTTGAGGAATGGGCTTGTGTGAACCTCCTGAGGTTCAACAAGGCCAAGTGCGGGTCCTGCACCTG
Organism: Phaethon lepturus; assembly: GCF_000687285.1. Classification (NCBI taxonomy): domain Eukaryota; kingdom Metazoa; phylum Chordata; class Aves; order Phaethontiformes; family Phaethontidae; genus Phaethon; species Phaethon lepturus. Next base: position 7,458 of record NW_010529559.1, on the reverse strand, counting down.
AGTCAAGGGAAACCCTGGAATCAGTACAATCTGGGCGATGAAGGGATTGAGACTATTGACTCTGCTCTGGGGAGACCCCCCCTGCAGTGCTGCGTCCAGCTCTGGAGCCCTCAGCACAGGAAAGATATGGACCTGTCGGAGTGGGTCCAGAGGAGGCCATAGAAATGATTAGAACGATGTAACACCTCTCCTGTGAGGACAGGTTGAGAGAGTTGGGGTTGGAGAATAGAAGGCTTCGGGGAGACCTTATTGCAGCCTTCCAGTCCTTAAAGGGGGCTTTTAAGAAAGGTGGGGACAAACTTCTTAGCAGAACCTGTAGTGGTAGGACAAGGGGTGATGGTTTTAAACTAAAAGAGGATAGATTTAGACTACATCTAAAGAAGAAAATTTTCACACTGTGTGCGGTGAGGCACTAGCCCAGGTTGCCCAGAGAGGTGGCAGATTCCTCATCCCTGGAAACATCCCAGGTCGGGTTGAAGAGGACTCTCAGTAACCTGATCTAGTGGAAGATGTCCCTGTTCATTGCAGGGGGTTGGACTCGATGATCTTTAAAGGTTCCTTCCAACCCAAACTATTCTGTGATTCTATGATTCTATGATTTGATGTTCAAATATTTATTTCAAAGTAATGCTGCTGATCTTTATTCAGAGGGAAGAAGACTATGAGGCTGAAACGACTGCATGGGGAAGCCTGCTGTGATGAAGACAGCTTACAGTAATGACTGAGTTTTGAGCTTACACCCTTAATTATGATTTGACTCAGTTTCCTATTCTGAAGTTTGGAGACAGTCTGTGCCCTGTTGAAAAGGGTGCTGCATTTGTCAATATCCATATGTGTAACACACACATTTCTATAGGCTATATTTAACTAAAAAGTAATATTTATGTCAAGCAGTTGTACAGTCCCATAAAGCCACATGTTAATTTGGTCTTTAATATTTCTCTCCTGCTAATCTCTATCTCCTGGTAATATACCCACTTCAATAATTGATGTTAGTATGTGGTGCCTTTCACTTAATGATCTCAGAGTGTGTTAAGGACATTAATTGATAATCCTCATACAGTGATAATTATATATGGGAATAAAATGTGTTTGCATTATTCATGTGGATTAAGTAAGGTAGAGAGAGGTTAAGCTGTTTCATCCATCAAACCAGCAGTGGAACTAGCAATAAAATCTGGCAATCCTGATTCCCCTCATCCCAACTGCACATGATACTAATTTCTAATGACTGAAACATCCATAGTATCCCAATGTAATGATCCCATCCTTTCCCCTACAGCTTCCAATAATATGAGAAGCTGTCCTTATTTTGACACTGTCACTTAGGTTGGTTCAAAGATTATATAAGGGAAATAAGCTATTAATTCATTTCAAACAGAATCACAGAATGGTTGAGGTTGGAAGGGGCCTCTGGAGGTCATCTTGTCCAATCCCCCTGCTCAAGGAGGGCTGCCTAGAGCCAACTGCCCAGGACTGTGTCTAGATGGTTTTTGAATATCTCCAAGGATGGAGGCTCCACAACCTCCCTGAGCAACCTGTGCCAGTGCTTGGTCACCCTCACAGGAAAAAAGTGTTTCCTGATGTTCAGAGGGAACCTCCCGTGTTTCAGGTGGTGCCCATTGTCTCTGGCCCTGGCACTGGGCATCACTGAAAAGAGCCTGGCTCCATCCTTTTTGCATCCTCCCTTAAGGTGTTTATAGACATTGATAAGATTCCTTAAACAGTCTCAGCTCTCTCAGCCTTTCCTCATAGGGGAGATAGCCCAGTCATCCTTGTGGCCCTTCGATGGACTCTCTCCGGCATGTTCATGTCCCTCTCGTACTGAGGAGCCCAGAACTGGATACAGTACTCCAGGTGTGGTTTCACCAGTACTAAATAAAGGGGAAGGATCACCTCCCTTAAACTACTAGCAGTACTTTGTTTAAGGCAGCTGAGGGTACCATTTGCTGCCTTTGCTGCAAGGACACATTGCTGGCTCATTTTCAACCTGGTGTCCACCAGGACCCCCAAGTCCTTTTCTGACAAGCTGCTTTCCAGCTGGGCAGCCCCCAGCATATACTTGGTGCATGGAATTGTTCCTCCCCAGGTGCAGGACTTTGCACTTCTCTTTGCTGAACTTCATGAGGTACCTGTCAGACTGTTTCTCCAGCCTGTCAAAGTCCAGAATTGAGACAGCATCTGATCCATATTATTGTGAACCATTAATACAGGATGCTGTTAAATAAACTGACTCTTGCAGGAGCATTGGACAATCCATAGGCCAAGTGAACTCCATGACATGAGACCATCCTGGCAGTATAAAAGTTGGATGTCTGTGAGTTGTAGGGAATTAATGGTCTGAGACTTGTTGACAAGAAAAAAGCATGAAATCAGAGCTAGATGCCAAATGAAGCGTGCTGAAGGGGAATTGAAAGCTGGAGAAGAATTTACCACAGGAACAGCAACAACAGCTCTGCTTCAATACAGTAAACAAGGACAAGCTTCAAGACTCACATAAACAAATCACAGCCAAAAATACCCACAGCCCAGATGGCAAGGCAGAGGCAAATCTCTTTTTCATCATTCACCTCATGTCTTTATTTTTTGGGGGGTTCTCTCTTTTTTTTTTTTTTTTTTTTTAAGAGAGGGGTAAATGAGGAAATAGCATTTAGAAGGCAAATTGAAGATTGCCATTATTGTTCAGGTGCTGGGGCTAGGAAACACTCATATCAGCAACTCAGGATAACAAACTGTCACTTCTCTATAGCCTTGTACTCCAAATGGTTAATTCTCAAAGTGAGAGTACAATCCCATCAACTCCAAATGGTGTGAGGTGTGGGAAAAATCCATCCATCCGTAAATTTAAGGTGAATCTGTCACTGAAATGTGTGTATGTAAGTGCATATGTGGTTAAGGGGAAGAAGAAGAATGTGGTATGATGGGGTGGGGAGGAGGGTATACTTACATGAGACTATATTTTAGGTTAACTTATGCGATTGAGTGACTGTGATCACTTAATTTTGGTATCAAGTGAGTGCTTGGTAAGATCTGTGTGTACAGGTGGGTTTTTTGGAAGGAGCTTTCCATGAAGAACATCAGTAACCCATTGCTTCAGTACATGGTGAAGTTTGATCAGAATAGTCATAGCTTATGTCCTGGCCAGCTAAGAACAGTATATGACAAAATGAGCAAAGGAAGACATTTTAATGCTATGAGCATTAAGCTCCACTCACTTCAGTGTCCTGATCAATGCCTCTGAATGCTCGAAAGATGAGGCTTTTTGTAATGCAAAGTCATATGACATGGAGCCCTTTACTGACTTATGTTACACAGTTGGCAGCTCTCACCAGCCCTGGACCCTCATGGTGTTGGATGTTCTTCCTCTGTTGCCCCTAGTAAAGAATGAGATGCAGAGTTGAAAATCCAGGCTCAGTAGTTTCTCCTATCCCTGTTTGGTCTCAGAGGTATCTGCTGTGCAGTGGGCTGTGACACCTAGCTGAGGAACTCCTAGGCTACAAGCCTAGGTCAGCACAGTCTTGCAGTGAGTGAGGGAAAATCTGATAACAAACATTTACTTTGGCACTGAGTATAAAAAAGAGAGCATCCCGCAATGAGAACAGAGAGTTAGCAGTTTCTGGCAGTTTAATTTTTTTTCTTTTGGTGAGTAATGCTGATGGCAGTATTTGAGGCTGACAGAAGTTGAGGTGCAAGGTTACCTGAGCATCTCAGCTGTACTGCAGGAGGGAGGGCACAATTTTATTGTCTGCTTTGAAGACACATCATGTGCAAGGCGGTAACTTCACTTATGGGTACAGTCAAACATGGTAAGAGAAAACTACATGAAGCAACATTTTTGTTTTGAAGAGTCTAGGATACATGTCCTCGGGAAAAAGAATAATAGGATGATGCTGAATATAATTTCTGGTGGCAAATTTCTAGTCTGCCAGCTCCTGGAGTTGAATCAGATCCAGAGATCCTATGTTTTGGCAGTTGAAGCATAGGCTTTCCTTAATAATGTTGCACAAAGTACTTTGAAGGTTCATGGGAATCATTATATTGCCTTTTTAAAAAAATTGATATCATATTTGGAGGCTATTGAATTTTTTTGAGAAAAGCAAAAGATAAAATCTCTGATTTTGTGTGAATGCACAGACCTTTCCTGACTGGCAGAAAAGAGCCTTTTTTTTTCAGTGGTAAAGTTTAGTCTGTAAATCCTGAAGATTAAAAGACAGAAGGCTCCTAGCAGAAACAAGCAGGGCTTCCAAGCGTTATCTTCTAAATATCATAATTTTCAAAAATCTAGACCAGAAACAAAGGGCTGGATTTTAAAATGAGCTGAAGAAGCCGAATGTGTCAGCATGTACGATTAGAAAGGTACTTTGATCATAAGGTCTACCTGTCAGGACTTTTCATGTGCTGGCTGAGCAGCTAAACCACCCTTTGCTACAAAGGCAATATATATCCTTCTCTCTCCGATATGTAAGATTTTATTCACTTTTAAAAATTGTCATCACAACATGACACACTGTCTTGGTTTGTGGGATGTTTCTTGGGACATTTTCATGGCAGTAGCTCGATTAACCTGTGAAGACTTGCAAACTGAACTGATATATGCATACTGAGCACAAAATCAGTCAAATTACACTGTCTTACCCCTAGCACAGGAGAAGAAATACTCTGTTATAGATGCTGCTCTCTGCACCTTCTCCCTCTTCTGAGCTGGACAACTGTCACCTAGGATTCCTATCCTAAATTGGTGTCCATTACTGTCACTTTTTGTCTTTCTAGACAAAACTATCTACTTCCCTGGGTACTTAAAAAGATAAAAGATATTTATGAGTGTGGGCCATATCAGCCTAGCCATATGGTTTCACATCAGAATGGGTGGTCAGAATTTTTCATGCTGGAGATCTAATCTTAATGTGACATTTAAATGAAATGTGGTCAGTGAGGCCATATTAGTGAAACCACAAGGCAGAAAAATCATCAAGACCTCTGTGACGCAAGGTTGATAAATTTTAATGGCCCTTCAGTGAGTTCAAGCGTCTTTTTGAGGGGATTTAACATCTCAAAATAATTGCATCTTTACGAAATAGAAATTATGGTGGCTGGCTTGCAGGAGAGTGATGACAAGTATTTTTCATCTCGTGCAGTAGAAGAAAATGAACCTTTCCAAAGTACATTCTGCCAGTCATAGTCAGACAGTTTAGACTAACATCTTATTTCATTGTCAATTGTTATATTCTCATTTTTTCCTAACAGGCTACTTTTATTATGGAGAAAAAAGGGTCGATTTTAAGGGTTGTTGAACCATATAATTAAAAAAAAAAAAGAAAATTATAGTACCACAGAAACATGTTTTAAAATTTTCTTTTTCTGGTAAAATAGCTGGATCAGAACAAAAGAAAAGGATGTAATTCCTACATGCACATCCTTTCTGCGAAGACAGGTTTTAGGCAGCAGCTATAAATATGCCCCTGTTGACAGCCTGCAGAAAGAGATGCTTCAGTGGAGTCCAGGTCCTCCCCAGTTCCTCAGCTGGGTGAGGAGGTTCCTCAGTTGGAGCTGCCATCCTTAAGGTACCTCCTGCCACCCCTGAGCTGACCATGGTGCTCTGATTCACTTCTGAATTCTCGAGTTTGGCTGCAGGACTCAGCTGCAACCTGGAACACTCACCTGGTCACCATGCACCTGCAGATGTTGCATTGGGTCTCCTCCACCTGACTGAGAAACAGCTCATGAGTCTTTCAGTAACTGGTAAGTGTG
>NW_010529559.1:0-1679 GCF_000687285.1 Phaethon lepturus | reverse complement strand
GTGAGCACAGTGATCAGCAGGGAGGCCAGGGTCACTTATCAGCTGTCTTCTACCTAACAGAAAGGACATGCTTGATTAATTTTACAAGTTTTAACTTATGACCTCTGTACTCTTGACAGGTGTCAGGACATGGACATGGCTTTCATGTTTTACAAATTTTACACAATTTGGGTATCCTAATGACTTTCTATTTTCTTGCTTTATCAAAGCTTCTCCTAATAGTCTCAGTTCTGCTTTGCTTGTCTGATGCACTGGTCCTGAAGGCACTTGTCCATAAGCTTTTCATGCAGTGGTAGATGCCCCATCCCTCAAAACATTCAAGGTCAGGTTAGAGGGGGCTCTGAGCAACCTGATCTAGTTGAAACTCATTGGTGGGGGTTACACTAGATGAACTTTAAAGGTCCCTTCCAACCCAAACTATTCTATAATTCTATGCTTCTGTGATCCTGTGATGCAGGCTTGAAGCCCGGAACCTTTTTATCCTGAAGCCCTCCTATCTTTAGGCAAAACCCATGCAGGTGCAGAAGCCCCATGGTGTTGGTTCCTCTACAAATGCAATACCAAAACAAGTTGTGAATCCAGACACTGAACTTCTGAGGTTTTACATACATGATAAAGAAGAAGATAGATGAATCTGGACTAAACTGTCCAGTTTTGGCATCCCTGGAGCACAACGGAGATCAACAAGCTGGAAAGAGCACAGTGGACGACCGTTAAAATGGAGATGTGTATGAATTCTGAGAATTGGGTTTGTTTAGCCTGGAGAAAAGGAAGTTAAGGGCTTAGGTATTTGCAGTTGTTCACTCTCTTAAGGAGAGTTGTAGAGAAGATGCAGTCATCATTTCCTCAGAACTGCACAGTGAAAGGATAGGAGGAAACGGTCAGAAGTTGCAACAAGGGAAACTCTGGTTTAGTATAAGAAAAAAATCCTCAGCATGAGCGTTGTGCAACACTAGGGTGGGTGCTCAGAGAGGCTGAGGGACATCCATTCTTGGAAACATTCAAAACACAACTTGACAAAGCTCTGAAAACTTCGAGCCTAGTCCTTCTCTGAGCTGGGGGTGAGTCCAGATGAGGTCCCTTCCAATCTAAATATTTCTAGCATTCTGTGAAAAATTCCATCTTTTGCAGGAATTACTGGAAAAGTCTCCAACACTGGAATTATGAAAACAATAAGAGTAACACTGGAAGTGACTCTGGAAGTGTCACTAACAATGCGGTACCTCAGCGTTTTGGCAGGGGCACAACAAAAGATTGCACCCCAGTGATAAATGGAATACACTTTAGTGCTGAAGATGAACAAGAAGGTGCTATACCAGTAGTGAGTTTGAAGGATCATTGAAATAAATTATTTGCTTGCTGGATGCTTAAAGGAAAAGACATTGTAGACAGAAAGATATAGGTAGAGTATTACATATACCATGAGGCCATGAAAACCTTGGTTTTCATGGATACCTGTGGGTATCACCAAAATGCCACAAGGAATTGGCAGGTGAGTGTATTAAGTCTCCGCTACACAAAAGAGTAAAAGTACAAGTTTGTATCACAAATTACAGACTGCTGGGTTTTCCCTTGCTGATGGGAAGATCCCAGAGAAACCATGTCCTTGTATTGGGTTTGTGTGGCAAGGTTTTGGCAGTGGGGGCGGTTCAGGGGTGGCTTCTGTGAGAAGCTGCTAG
>NW_010529558.1:74465-83042 GCF_000687285.1 Phaethon lepturus | reverse complement strand
CTTATATTAAAAATATAAAATATTCTAATAAAAATGATGCAGAAAAACCACACGTACAATTCTGAAAGCTTTAGTTTGGGGGAGGAGGGGATGACCCAGAACAAGAAAAACAGCGATAAGAATCTCTTAATACTCCTGGGGGAACAGAACTTGGCAAAAAGATCTATTTAAAAAAAAAAAAAAAGATGACATTTTCTCAGAGCAGATGCTTCTGTGTGCTTCCTACTGTGTTTTTTTTGCCCTAAGCCACATGTACCTCTGGGGCAGTGAGGTCAACTGCTTATGGAAATACCTGGAAGTATTGGTGTGGGTTTCACACTTTCTATCCCCTTTCTGTCTGGTTTTGGAGTGGGTGGAAGAGAAGCGGTAATTGTCCACGAGATCTGTTATTTGCATAGCTTCTGCTTTGTACTACCTTGTGGCCAAACAGCGATAGATCGACTTGTTTTTGCTGGCCAGATTTTCATGCTTTAGATGGAGTATTTGCATCACGCTGTGAAATACAGATCTCTCTTTGGGAAATCTGCAGCCATAGAAACTTTTGGTTACAGTGACGTTACTATTCGAGGATGTTTAGCTGGTGGGGCCAGCCCTGTTCCCTCTCTGCGGGCAGAGGGAGGTGGATTTTTAAAAGGAATTAGAAGGGCAAAGGTTACACAGGCAGTTTTATACAGAGGAATTCACAAACCCTATAAGCAGCCCTAGCTGAGATAGGAGGGGTAAGCTGTGCTGGAGGTACTCTGGTGATGATGAGCCCTGAGCAGGGCGATAAACCCTTCAAGGGTGATTTTTTTTTTTTTTTTCCTTTTTAAATTCCCCCCCCTTCCCTCCATAGTGCTAAATGAAAATACAGTATTTGTGCTTGTATGACAAGTCAGCTTCCCCTCACCTATCCCATGTCCGTGAGGGGTCTGAGCTGCAGTCCGTAACGCTGGAGGTGTGCGGTCTGAGCCCTCCAGAACTATGGGTCAGAGGTCCCTGGGAGGAGAGACCTTCTCTGGAGAGACCGTGCCTGAAGAAGGGGCGGGAGCAGTCCTGGGCGCTGATTTATTCTGAGGCTCAGTGTGCGTGGAGCTGCGGCGTTGCCGAGCCAGCACAATCCATGCACGCTGCAACCATTTCAGGGAGCCCCGGACACCACAGGGAGGGCTGCAGGGGCTTGGGTCAGGCGACCAGCTGAGGCTCAGCCCGGGGACGGCCCTGCCTCAATTTACATCCTTTTTCTTTTCAACAGCAGGTTATATACGTTGCGCCCAGGTGGCTGCACGTCAAACAACTCGACGTTGCCGTAGCTGGAGCGAGGGGCACTGTGCCGCGACGGTGGTCGGCGCGGGTGGGATGCTCGCTTTGTGAACTGGGGCTGCTTGCGCACCCTTTGGCCGATATTCCCCGTCCTCCCTTTGTGGAGGGCCCCGGTATCGGAGCAAAAATGGTGCTGACATCTGCTGTTATTATTGAGAAGTTACTGTACTAGTAACACATAACCTCCTTCCTGAATGATAGACAAACGGTCCAGGAGTTCGCGACATCGCTCAACACGCTGTGGAAGGTTCAGCTTCTCCTTTCTGGTTGTCTCTGGTGGCATCTCCAGCTATAACCTGGTTTCCTCATTTACTGGTTTTCCCTCTTCTGAATTAAGTCAATAAGATTGAATTTACTGTAATTCGTGATATTTTCACGTCTCTGCACACAAGCTCCTTGAACAACCAGGCTTTTCCAAGAATCTTAAGAATATTCACTTCTCTGCTCGCAAGGGTTGAAACCTTCAGAGTGTGTGTGTATACGTCTGTCTGATTAGCCTCTTGAAATACCCAGTTAAACAGACTTTGTAGATTGCTAGTGACAAAAATTATCGTTCTGGATTTGGCTGATTTCCATGCCGGCGCTTTAATACGTCCATCCATGCCCTTGATGTCAGGTGTGCTTCTCGAAAACCATTCAAAGGCGAGATGTGAGTTTATGTACTGGAGAATCACATTCTTGGGGTAGTCCTGCGTACTCCCCGATGGGCATCTGCAGGAGAAAGTAAATTTATGTGAAGCAAGAGAGACTTACCAGGCCTCCACAGATTTGATTTTGAGAATGAAGTGGCACAGAAGATAGAGCTGAAGCTGTAGAAAAGCACTAGCTTTAAAAAAAAAAAATAGGAACCCCCCCCCCCCCAAACCACTTGCATTCCTTCTAAATTAAAAGCAGCTGAAATGTAATTAAACTAAGGCTGTGATGCCACCTATGGGATTTCTGTGGGGAGCACAACCCTGGCCACAGTGTTCATATTTTTAATCTTAGGGTTGAAATTTTGTTTTCAAAGCACAAGAGCACGATGTCCCCCTGCGTCTATCAAAAGAAATGTTTCCCACAGTGTACCTAGCTATTTCTGTATTTAATTCAAGGAAAGTTATATTCCTTCTCAGAAACTTTGGTATACTGCTTTCAGCAAATAGAAGTCTGAGACAAACAGCTTGTGCAAGTTATGAACCGCTTTCAGTTCCTGTTACAGTCCACAGAAGCATTTCTAAAAAGACCCTCAGCACATACTAGCTCTGTCTGGTTAAAAGAATCAAAGTAATCTACAAAAAATTTTTTGAGTTACTGAAGATATAACAGCAGTGATTTTTGAACCTGTGAAACTCGTACATGTTTTGGAGAGTAGAGGATTTCTGTATTAAAAGGTTTGCATTTTGAAGCCATAGATAAACACAAACATTAAAAAATAAATCCAAAGCTTTAATACAAATAGTCCAAAGTGAACATCCTAAACCCCAGACAAGTGATCTGGTTGTTAAACGTTCGAAGTACAGACATCTGGGTTATGGCTGTGAGTCTTTAACTAACCTGTGAATTCTGGGCAAGACCTTTCATTTCACAATGCAGGAAAGGCCATAATATATGAGGAAAAATACGTAGCTTTGAGAAATATGTAACATGTATATAATACATTTTCAACTCACTTGACTCTTTTCAACCGCAGAACTACTGTTACTAAATCGTGGCAGGAATTCCCCGGGTAGTACACCGAGTTTTCGTTCAAGTCAGGAGGGCTGCTGGATGTTTTGCCACTTTTTTATTCTGACAGGTAGGGACTGGACAAATTCAACCTTCTTGCTGAGTCAGTGCCATTTTTTTTTTCAAAGGTGTCAAATACCTGCCTGGTGGATGCAGCACAGCGCTGTGGAATGGCTACAGGTAGGTTGGATGCGCAAAGTAAAACATTTCAAAGATATTTGATATTTGTTACGTGATACATGTTGCTGCAATGGAATTGTTGATCTGGAATTAACTTGCAAATAGAAAACATGGCATGGATTAGAGCTTTAAATGCTGGAAATAGCCACGTTTTTAAAATGCAAAATAAGCCAGGAGACCAGCAAAATGGTTAGCATGGATAGTGTTACTTTTCAGCTACTCACAGCTTTGTTACAGAATCATGGAATGGTTGAGATGGGAAGAGACCTCTTCAGATCACCTAATCCAACCCCTGCTCAAAGCAGGGCCACCTAGAGCCCAGGACTGTGTCCCATCGTGTGTGGAGTATCTTCAAGGATGGAAGGTATATTCAGCCTCTCTGGGCCACCTGTGCCAGTGTTTGACCCATCTCACAGTAAAAGTGCTTTCTTGTGTTCAAAGGGAATTTGCGGTTTCTCCTTTGTGCCCGTGGCCTCTTGCCCCTATCGTCAGGCTCTACCGAGACGAGCCTGGCTCCCGCTTCTCCCTTCCCTCCCTTCAGGCGTCCGTACGCGTCGATGCGATCCCCCCCGAACCTTCTCTTCTCCAGGCTGAACGGTCCGCGCGCTCTCATACGCGAGATGCTCCAGCCCCTTCGCCGCACGGACATCTGCCAGCTCCCCCCGTGCTCGTGCGTTCAACCCCTCCGGGCCCGTCAGTCTCATGTATGTCTATGTCCGCTGTGTTTAAATGGGTCCTCCCCCACCAAGGTCCTCCTTCCCTGCTACAGACCTCCCCTCTGGTCTCAGGCACTGGGGTTTCTGAAGTTCGGTCTTGCCAGTAAAGTCTGAGGTGAAGAAGGCCTGGAGTACCTCAGCCTTGCCTGTGGCACCAGCCCCCCGCAGCTTTTCACAGAGGGGCCGCGTTTTCCCGAGTCTTCCTTTTGCTCTTCATGTACTTGTAGAAACCTTCTTGGCTGCCCTTCACATCCCTTGCCAGATTATGAATGTGTCCTTGGAAACTGGCATCTATCAATAATAAAGTAATTAAAAGTCTATTGCAGTAATGCAGTAAAACTTCATCAAAGATTATCAGCAGCTGCACGTGCATTTACTAAGAATAAATGTTCCTGCTGTGGTCTAGTACGGAACATCTACTCTGCTGTTAAAAATCGGCGTATCACGGGATGACACAGTGGCTACATGCACGCTACCAATGCCTTGTCTTCATCCAGAGCAGTTCACGTCTGACGTACGACAGTGCTGTGCTCTGTTTTGGAAATTTTATTATGGCATTGAGAACAAGTACTGAATAATTAGTTAATTTCCAGAGTTTCTTCCAGTGAAGTTAACTCAGTCTGCTTATTAATGTGGGTATTTTCTATTTTATTTGCTTCTTGTGTGCAAGCCTGAGTGTGCCGCTTCTAACTGCGTAACAGCCGATGAATACAAGGTAAAATGGATCATGAGTTAACACCATCAGAGCCAGAAGGGTCACAGTAACATCTTGTGCTTCACGCAGTGCTTCTGTACTACGCGGGTCCTTGATGCAATAGCAACGATGTGAAGAGTTCAAAGGGAATTTCTGAGTCTCTGGCCCTTGCCCACACCCATGTTGTTTGCCTCTGAAATTTTTTAAACACTGGCCAAGAGAAACTTCCCTCCATGAACATGGTGGATGCATGTTACCAGGTTGTAATCAGGCCCCTGCATATTTTTGAGTATGCTTAAACCTGGCTAAAAATCATTCTAAGAATAATGAAATGTGTCCTGGTTACGTGCACCACTGTTGAGGAGAGACCCCGTGCGCAGTTCCTTGGGTCAGTGAGAGCAGCTCTCCTCTGACCAGCCTGGCATTCCTACCGTGCAAGCCTTCTTACCCTACAACACGTATTTAAAATACATCGGATGACTCATCCTGAAAATGCGTGCTTCTCTCCGTGGGCAACGTAGGAACCACAGAGGGCTAGTTCAGCCGCCGGCCTCCATGGTTTGACTATCTAAACGGTGGGTGGGCAGGTTAACCCAACTTCAGGTTCAGCTGTGCTGCTACAGAGCATTTGATGATTAAAAAGAGAAGTTCACCTCAGACTTTCAAAATGGCAACCGCTATGGAAGAAAAGTAGTGACAAAATAATTGAGTAGCATAATTCGGTATTGTTACAATCGAGACCGCGTCAGCTGTTTCGGCATCACAACTAACTTACCTCCCCGTCGCGCGCCACGTCTTGCCTGCCCTGTCACGCCAGATGCAAACCTCTGTTGTTGTCGTCAGGCTGCCTCGCGCTTCCGCCTCCCGGAAGAGATGGCTGGGAAGCCCGCGCCTGAGCTGGCTGGTGATGGTGCATCCCCGATACATCGCGTATGGATGGAAATGGTTTCCATCTCTCTTTCCTGCTGGCCTTTGTAGTGAGCATTCTGTTACATGGTTTCATTCCTCTGACTCTTTCTGCCTGTACAGTTTCTCCAGCTGCAACTTTCTAAAGCTGGAAAGGCAATATTTCATAATTAAAACATTTGGTGATGTGATTAGCAACGATAATTTCACTGGCTTTGACTGAAGAGCTAAACACGGGTGAGGTGATTGTGATTGGGGTGTTCAGACAGAGTCACGACTCTATATACGCTGTTAATACCATGGTGGTCATTCGTTGTAAAATAATGGGAGCAAACCTTGTACTACATGGAAGAAGTAGGTGTCTGTGACTGTGACACCATGTTTTAAATACATTACGAATTGCTAGCTGGGCTGAGATGAACACTGGAAGAGAGTTTGGGTAGCTAACTGAATTCCTTCTTTTTTACAGTGTGTCATAAGCAGAGGAAGTCTACAGCCGGCACCAGAATGCAAACAGAAAGTTGTGAAACCGTGGCAGTCGTTTCATTTGGATTAAAAAAACCCAAAACCTTAAAAAAAAAAAAAAACCCAAAAAACTTGGGAGAACTTAATTTGTGACTTGCAGTGTGGGATTCAACAGCAGAATATGCCGTGCCACGTAACCGCGGATGCAATAGCAATGCTAGCACACAAGCTTACGTTGCGGTTTGGAGGTAAGCCAGGTGTTTTAGTTAAATAGTCTGCAACTTTCAAATTAATTTAATGGGACACGGGGAAAGAGCTGCCGTGGTAAGAAAACATTTCTATGCACGCTAATGTGCACACAATGAAAAGGGTAGCACTCGTACATGCCGGTTGCGTAGGGAATATCCATTATTTATACTGTAACATCAGGTTAGTTAACTCAGGTAAGACAAAGGAATGGAGCACGCAGAGTGAGATTTTCATCAGAGTGCACTCTGCCAAAGAGGAGATAAAAAACTTATTTCTGTTTTGAAAGAACAGGTTTTTCTAAATCGCTGTAAAAAACACATAGCCAAAGTGTTTTGTAATTTTTTAAGTGGAATTTTTCTGCTGGAAGGTGTCTCTGCCCGTGGGAGAGGGGTTGGAACTAGATGATCTTTAAGGTCCCTTCAAACCCAAACCATCCTATGATTCTGTGAAGTGCTGTGTAGGAAAGGTTGGTTTGTACTGGCAAGTAAATGTTCAAGTCGCAGCTACTGCAACTAATGGGAAAACACAAAATAAGCTGGAAATGATGGTGGGGAACTACATGATGATAGAAATTGTGGAAAGCTTCCAATATGGAAAAAGAGAGATCCATCTATTTTCATATTCTTAAAATGTCTGTAATGAGCCCTGTGAGCAACTCTCCAAACTTTTCCAGCTGTGCTCATAGTCTTCGTTACGCTGCAACAAAGCACACAGCAACAAGGAGGAGTGATTAAGGGACGTGGCATATAATTTACTTCTACGAAGTGCCAAGTGCATAACTCTGTGTCAACCGTAGCTGAAGAAATAATCAGCAATTCCAAATAACATTTTTCTTTTGGGGAGCAAAAAAACCCAGCAAACTACCCCAGAAAGTTCAGTTATAAAAGCTTTGTAAATGCTAACTTACGTTTTTGTGGTGGCATGCTGTGCCTTTAGGAAAATCAAGTTTCAATCAAATGAGATTTATGAAAACAGGGAATCTAAACCTACTGGTTTTCCATTGCACAGAGAAGACCACATCTGATAATTTTTTTTAATACAATATTCCATCCAACACTATAGTTACTGATAATTTCCCTGCTAAGAACTGCAGAGGGTGCTACTACTGATAAAACCTGTGTAGCACAGCTCCGGAATTAAGGATCCATGTTGTCTCAGGCGGTACTAGAAGCATTCAGAGATCAAAGACACATGTCCTCTCCATACCGCTTTGGAAATCTAAAACCTACGTTACTTTGTCTTCATGACTCTTCCAACCCGACTTAGCTAAACTGAGTTAAGCTCTATTTTTTTTCTAGTTTTGAAATGTGTATTTACATTTCTTACGTCGTCTTCTTTGATTCATCTGGGTCTTAAGTGAGCTCTGAAAGCTGTGGTTCAGGGACAGAGCAAGTCCGGCATTGCGGGTCCGAGCAGCACCCAAGGAAACGCTACAGCGTGAGCTGCTGATCCAGAGTTTACATTGCCACTTCGTGTCTGCTAAAAAAGCAAAACGCGGGACCTGGCAGATTTAAGACATGCACAGAGAATGTGCATTTGTCTTCCAGCACGGAAGCCAGGCAGGCTGCTCACTGGGTCTTGTGTTCTGGCCAAGCCGGGAGCACGTAGTTAGGTGCCTACTTCTGACCCGATGACGTCAGCCCTCACACGAGCTGGTAGCGCACACGGCCCTTGCTAGTGACAACACAACCACGACCTCGCTGGCAACAGCTCGGCTGCTGCAAGGAATTAATGGCTGCAAATACTCAAACTTACTTTCTTATGCCGGAGGAACCGAACTTCTGCTAGTGGTTGGCAGTTGATAGCTGCTCCTGACTAACGTCACTGGTCCTCGGAAACGGCTCTTACTGCCCCGGCCAGGAGGGACCAGAGTGTTGCCTGCTCGGAGGAAAATGAAGTGCTGCTGCTGTGTGCGTTTTAGAATGCAACAATCCCAGAGACTTCTTTTTATTCTTTTTGCACATCCATCAAATTCGAGAAGTTGTGGCAGTCTGGTGAAGTTCCCACTGACTGGAAAAGGGGAAACATAACCCCCATTTTTAAAAAGGGGAAAAAAGGAATGCATGGGGAACTACAGGAACTACAGTCTTACCTCTGTGCCCAGCAAGATCATGGAGAAGATCCTCCTGGAAACTATGCTAAGGCACATGGAAAATAAGCAGGTGATTGGTGACAGCCGACATGGCTTCATTATGGGCAAATCGCACCTGAAAAATTTTGTGGCCTTAAATGACAGGGTTACAGCGTTGTTGGATAAGGAAGAGTAACTGGTGTCATCTACCTGGACTTGTGCAAAGCATTTGACACTGTCATAGAATCATAGAATAATTTGGGTTGGAAGGGACCTTCAAAGGTCACCTA
>NW_010529558.1:44949-74175 GCF_000687285.1 Phaethon lepturus | reverse complement strand
GCCCCCTTTAAGTACTGGAAGGCTGCAATAAGGTCTCCCTGGAGACTTCTCTTCTCCAGGCTGAACAACCCCAACTCTGTCAGCCTGTCCTCACAGGAAAGCTGTTCCATTCTTCTGACCATTTTTGTGGCCCTCCTCTGGACCTGCTCCAACAGGTCCCTCATGACATACTCGTCTCTAAATTGGAGTGACATGGATTTGATGGATGGACCACTCGGTGGATAAGGAATTGGCTGGATGGTCACACTCAAAGAGTTGCGGTCAATGACTCGATGTCCAAGTGAAGACCACTGAGAAGTGGCATTCCTCAGGGGTTGGTATTGGGACCGGTGCTGTTTGTTTAACATCTTTGTCGGTGACATCTACAGTGGGATTGAGTGCACTCTCAGCAAGCTTGGCTATTACACCAAGCTGTGTGGTGCAGTTGACACGCTGGAGGGAAGGGGTGCTATCAAGAGGGACTTTGACAGGCTTGAGAGATAGGCCTGTGAGAACCTCATGAAGTTCAACAAGGCCAATTGCAAGATCCTGCACATGGGTTGGGGCAATTCCAAGCAAAAATACAGGCTGGGTGGAGAATGGATTGAGAGCAGCTCTGTGGAAAAGGACTTGGGGGTGTTGGTTGATGAGAAGCTCAACACGAGCCAGCAATGTGCACTTGGCAGCTCAGAAGGCCAACCGTATCCTGGGCTACATCAAAAGCAGCGTGGCCAGCAGGTCGAGGGAGGTGACTCTGCCCCTCCACTCCATTCTGGTGAGACCCCACCTGGAGTCCTGTGTCCAGCTTTGGAGCCCTCAGCACAGGAAAGACATGGACCTGTTGGAGCGGGTCCAGAGGAGGGCCACAACAATGATCAGAGGGATGGAACACCTCTCCTGTGAGGACAGGCTGAGAGAGTTGGGATTGTTCAGCCTGGATAAGAGAAGGCTGCAGGGAGACCTTATTGCAGCCTTCCAGTACTTAAAGGGGGCTTTTAAGAAAGATGGGGACAGACTTTCTAGCAGGGCCTGTAGCGCTAGGACAAGGGGTGATGGTTTTAAACTAGAAGAGGGGAGATTTAGACTAGAGATAAGGAAGACATTTTGTACAATGAAGGTGGTGAGACACTGGCACAGGTTGCCCAGAGAGGTGGTAGATGCCCCATCCCTGGAAACATTCCAGGTCAGGCTGGACGGGGTTCTGAGCAACCTGCTCTAGTTGAAGATGTCTCTGCTCTTTGCAGGGAGGGTTGGAACTAGATGACCTTTAAGGTCCTTCCAACCCAAACCATTCTATGATTCTGTGATTCTATTTCTAAAAAGTCACCAGTATTTTGAGAGTAATGGACTAATGTGAAGGTTTGGGGTTTTTTTTCTTCCCCCTAATAGCACTGGAGAGTCCAGCTAGAAGATAAAGAACTTCACCACAGAAACTGTTGCTATTTTATGCTTGCAGAGCTCTATTTAATCATTCATAATTTAAATAAAACATATCAGTGTAAAGTTTTTATTTATTGAAGTATTTATTCTAAAGGCTTTAAAGTATATCATACGAAAAAGGCTGTCTAAAGTGGGAAATACTAGTTATTTTATATGTCATTTTGACAACAGTGATAAATGAATCCTAACAGTGTTCATAAGATCTGAAAATTATTTAATAAGCCAAAAATTTCCATGTATTGCAACTGAAAGTATTTCTTTAATCACAGAACCACAGAACAGCCCAGTTTAAAAGGGACCTCAGAAGAACTTTGGGTCCAAACTTTTGGTGCTTTATCTAGCACTGTGTCCAGTCACATCTTGAAAACCAGTTGTGAGGACTCCACCAGGTCCCTGGGGATTTTATTGCAGTAATTGATTGTTCTCACTGTAAAAAAAAAAAATCTGTCATACTGAGATGAAATGCGCTTTTTTCCATTAGTAGTGTATGTACAAAGCCCATTAAAATTAAGGGAGGTTTTGGACAATTGACGTTTCCTCAGTTTTCAAAGTAATCACTTTTGCTTTAAATACTATCTATCTTGGTCATAACACAATCAGCCTCAAATAATGCAAATGTTGATAGCATTGAATTTGTATAGAATTGATCAGCTTCAAATATAATAACTGAAACCTTCAGCTTTGTGGTATTAATTAGCAAAAGTTGATGTACTACTTAACGCTAAAAGTGTATCCTTTTTACTGCAGTGTGATAACTTGAGACAAACCAACCCGGTAGGGCTTGGAAATATTTCCTCAAAGAGTTTTTGTTTGTTTTTAAGCTCAGAGTCTCTTTGGCTCATGCAGTGGCGTCTGCAAAAGCTTGTAGCCCAGAAAGGAGTGGGAGAAAGAGCATGAAACAAGCAGCGGACAAGCATTTCCATGGAAGGCAGAATGCTGGAACAGCTGGAGCTACTGGTCTCATTGTATAAAGGCACAAGTTCAAAGAATGGGCAGGAAGTTGCAGTCAAGTCTGGCACAACCGCGGCAGACAAATCTTTTGTCCCCAGTGTTACTTTTTTCTTTTTGGGATTAATTTGATTAGAGGGTCACCTTGCAGTCCGGACTTCAAATATGACACATCTAGTCCACAGTCTTACGAATTGCTCACGTATTTATATTTGCTCATGTAAATGCTCCCAGGGCTTCCCAGCAATAGTGATCATGTTGAATAGTTTTGAAATATACTTTAAGTTTGAAAGGAAGACCTGGAAAAGCATCTGAAAACTCAGTAAGGATGTATAAATAACACTTTACCTTCCAATCAAGATACGTACATGTAAATCTCCAAGTTATGACACTGGGTAAAGTGGCGTAAAACTAGAGCATGAAAGAAGAGCGGGGCTACAAAGTGACACTGCGGTTCTAAGTGCCGATTTCACGCCCTCTCACAGAACTGACTATTACCTTCTCCGAAATCCCAGCTTCTGCTGGACTCAAATCGCAGAAGAAAGCGTAAGCCAGAAATCCCTTGCTCCTATTTCCGCTGGTACGTGTCCCTGCGGCTGATCCGCTCCTAGGGAGGTACAAGCAGGCACTGCTGGCATCCCCGCCTCGCTGCCGCCCTGTCGGGAAGAGCCAAACTAAACAAACTGAAACAGAACTAAAGCCTCTCTCCGGAGCCAATTACTGGCATCAGCTCTGCTTTTCAGCAGACAAGAAAATAATGTTTTGTAAACGTTTCAGCTGAGTCCTGCTATAAAAGCAACAAACAGGCTTGCGCTGCTTTGAAGTGCCCTTGTGCTGTCTCCGTTCCTTCTTGAGCGAATCCAGATTTCCACACAGATGGTGACAGAACATCATTAGCACTTATATGGAAAACTCCTCCGAAACCTGTATCAAATTTGTCCCCATTAGGTTCAAATTTCGTAACTTGCAAAGTAAAACTGCGCCTGGTTTCTTCCATCTTTTCTCCTAGTTCATTTGAGTTCAAAACCGTAAGTAAATAGTTTCTTCATTCCTTTGAAGTAGTCTGAGGTCTTCAGAAAACCACTTAAGTACTTTGGTTCATCCACCAAAAAGAACCTAAGCCCTGTACACTTTGGATGCTGGATTTATGTTCAAGAATTTAGGATTGTATAAAATCCCATTGGTTCTGTACATATCTAACATAACCACTCAAAATCTTCATTCTTTTCTAGCAAGTACTGGACACTCACATGTGAATTCAAAAACCTCTGGGCTTAAATTCTTTTTCCAGATTCATCATACAAATTGAGGCAATGTTTTTGGTATTATCTTTCATTGAAGAAAATCATCACAGCCAAAAAAAAAAAAAATTATATAATCTGTTCCACAAAAGGTATGCTATTAAGCTTTTTAAACTAATTTTTCCACTGTGGCATATATATGTGTGTGCATATTTTCTTAAGACATTTATAATTCCTTTTTTTTTAGTAGGCATCAGATTGCTTCAGCTAAATGCTAAGCAAGCTAACAGGCTACACGTTGAAGAGACACTTCCTAATGATTTGGGAAAAAAAGGAATTCAGTAAACAATCATCTGAATCGCTTGCAGTTTCTGGAGAGATCATCTAAGCCATTTCAGTTCAAAAAGCTTTTCAAATGCATTCATCATGCTCTTCTGTCCAAGTTTTGAAAGAATCCACAGAAGAAATTTCAGAAAGAGATGAATTATCAACATATTCAACAAGTTTTTTTGTATCCAGACTTCAATGATTATGTGCATGAGTTTTCCTGGAGTTAACTTGGCAGGAACATTCCCAAAGATTATCTGCATTTGTACTCATCTACCAAAAGTACTCAGAAACTATGTGTAGAGTACAACTGCACTTAAAATATAAAAGTGCTCTTCACTCATTAAGAGACAAGAGAGATCTGCTTAGAAAAGCAACCGATGGATGTTTCAAAGAAACTCACTGTTGGCTTGCACATCCAGTCACTCAGTTTGCTTTAGAGGAGCTTGGGCCGTAAAGTTTAGGTACAAGTAAGGTAGTAATTCTGTCCTTAACATTTATGCAGATTTCCAGCTGTAGCTGAGAGAAGCCTCTTCCAAATCAAAACTGAGGATGACTGTAACCTTACCCAAGAGAGCCCCATTCTTCTTCTATAGAATAGAGTCTGACACTCACATAGCATAAACTTACACGCATGTGACACAGATTTGGTAAAAAAAACACCCCAAAACCCCCTTGAAATGTACTTTTTTTGGAACCACCAAACTGCATGAGTCACAAATGCATGTAATTGCAGTTAGTTTTAAGTGTTGATTTGAGAGAGAAAGAAAAACACATGCTATATTGCAGAATTCTACAAAATCGCACTAATTTGTATACAAGGAGACATGACAAAGTGTTTTATTAAAATAAAAAGCTTTAATACTTTTGCATTTAAAGTTTTAGCAGAAAATAATTGCTACAAACATGCTACAACAACATACATGTTCAAAAAGTTTTCAGTGCTTTCTTTCAAAGTTCAGCATTTTGGCAAAAAAAAGTTTTTCCGTATGTACTTCAAAAGTTGGCTATCATAATACTGATATAAAATACTTCATGTAGACTAAGGTCAGGTGCATAAAATACAATACGTAATAAAACATACTGTTTGTATAAACATTTAAAGTATAAATTTAATTAGATAACATGCAAATACTGCAATATTTTAAATGGCACTTAAATATAGATACTGAGATTTTTATAATTTTGCATCCAATATGAGATTCTGAAATGTACAAAACTATAAAAAGAACATTTTTCTTCATTGAAGTCAGGTACTAGTATAGAGCTTGATTGTCATTTTACAAGCATTGAGCCCAATGTCCAGCAAATCTTCACTAGTCCAAGTAAAGACATCTATTGAAATAGGCCCAGGGCTAGTTAGTTTTCTTCATAATAAAATATGAAAGCGTATTTACATGAGAATAAACTCTTAAATTTTTTGGTAAGGTAATTAAGTAGCAGCAATTTGTTTCTTCCAAAAATGATGTTTAAAATAGGTGCATGCTTTTTGTTGTCAATGATATGCATCTGAATAATATAAAAATAACATTCTTCAATAAACTCAAAACACTACTTCATTCATTGCTGAAAAAAACCCTATAAGATCCCTTCTTGCAAAAATCATAAATCCATAATGTCAGAACCTTCCAGAGTATTTTTATGTTTCCAAGATCAATGGAAAATGATCTAATTGTGCTGAAACATTCATCTGACAAGTAATGAATAAAATAATAATCTTTTCACATTATTCCAAATACTTTTAGTTCTTCTTCATTGAAAAATACTAGTTCATCAAATCTTCTACAATTTTTGTTTTCTGGTTCAGTGATCAACAATTCTGAATGTCCTTCACAATATAACACACCACAATACTCATGCATATTTTCTAAGCAATTGTGTATAACATATTAACGCTCACAAGGTGAGTAAAAGGCTTATGAACAGGGAGTGCAGAACAGGCACCACTTTAACAGAAGGAGAAGAAATGCTAAATGAAACTTGTACTTGAGATGCAATTAGAGCTGACAGTGGCACGTGTGATGCTAATGTTGGACTGTCTGAATTTATCAGTGACTCAATCTTTTCTGCTTCTTTATTGCAGGCTTCAATCTAAGGAAAAAAAAAATATTTCTTTTCTTGCCATGTAAAACACCAATGCAAAAATGTTGCTAGATAGCAAAATTCAGGAAAGAAAATCTGAGTTATTCACATCAGCACATAAGATTTACATAATTTGGGGGAGTATTTCTTAGAAAACATATTGGAGCTCTTATCATAGACTTTGGTACTATGAAAACTGCTGTGGAAGCCCTGAGTGGTAGCAAAAGGGAAGCTACATACAAGTTACCATGAGTGATGTGTTTTGAATGTTGATGCCAAAAAGCTCACAGTATATTGTAATTAACTAAATTAAGTACCCCTAAAACTGAGGACTTCCTTCTTGATTGACCAAGACACTGCCTTGAAATCTGCAACAGTGTAAAAACGAGGATTTTCTACTTACTGGGCTTTTTCTTCCAAATCAGGGAAAACTGATTTCTTTTTTGGGAAGGGAAGAAAAGAATGGGAGTAATAGCAAAAACCTAAGAAAACTCAGGTTTCCAGTTTTCCATTCCCCCAGTGACATGATGAAAATTATGAATTTATGTTAGAAAATCTATTTTTTCCACCTTACCTTCTACTGCAACGCAGGAACAAATTTAGTACTAAGTCTCTTTAACAGCTTTGGAAGCAGCCTCTGGTGAAGTTTTAACTTGACAAAATTAATATCTGGAGGCCCAAAGCTTTGAAAGTTGAGATACTTCTAGCTCAGCAAGGGGTGTCACCAGCAAGATGAGCAGCTCCTCCCTGGTTTCAGGTGGCTTCTCTGGTTTTAGAGAGTCCCCCTCTACCCAGGAGTCTGACAGCACCTGCTGCAGATGGAGTAAGAGCTGACCAGATTGACGAGGCCCCAGACCTTGTTTCCTAAGTCCTGGCAACATTTTAGGCTATTTCTGCTAAAGAAGGAGGCATAAGCTTGGAGCCAAGTTGGACATAACAAGGGTTGCTCCAGTAGTACAGGCAAGCAAAATACACACAGTGTATCTGCCCGAGAAACAACTACCCTATAAGATACTGCAATTTGCAAAGTTTATGGCAGTGATTCTATTCCCTCACACTATACCATAACTTTAGCCCATCCCAGAAGGAATACTGAGCATGCAAAATTAGACTGCAGAAATAAAATGGAAATGGGAAGCAGCCATCAATATAAAATTAACAACAAGGAAATGAACCTGACTGAATTCTGTTTGTATCGTAAAAGATGAGAAAGAGATTGTGGACAGGTTTTCTCTCCCCTTCCTTCTCAAAGCTAAGCCTTTCATTTTACACTAGTACACATCAACACGTCAGGTAATGGAATGAACCAGTCAGAGTACCTAATCTCTAAAGGGACTTCATTATCAAGTGCTGTCAGCAGGGCCAGGCAAGAGCGTTAAAAACAACCACAAAAGGGCAAGGAATTATGTTGCTTTTAATAGGAAGAAGATACCCTCACTGGTCTTACAGAGGTTAACAAGCAGAAAGTAAAAATGAAGCAACAGCTCCAAGACAATAATAATGCAACACATCATAGCCAAAGGCTTGCTTTATTGCTCTGAACTGCTCCTAAGAAAATCCTGTAAGAACTTTTGAGTTGCATTTGTTGGTTTACCTTTAGAGTTTAGTACTGTGAGCTTTAGGTTCTTGTTTGCTAGAATGAACTAGCTACGACACAGCAAGCTGGGCAGCTTATTGGAATGTTACTTTCTTTTTGAGTTCTTTATAGCATTTGGGATTTCCCAGCGCTTTTTACCATAAGGTGGAAAGGAATGTCAAAACCAGAATGGTCTCAGAATAGTATCAACAGATCCTCTTTGGTACGAACTACTGCTTAACATCCCGGCGCGCACAATGCACTAATGGGATATCAATATGTATGATGTGCTTCAGCCTAGTATCACATATACTTCGATCTACTTTTAACAATTACCCTGGAGACAAAGGAGTACCATTTCATATGCAGGTATGCATTTAATAGACAATATTAATTTAAGAGGTCATTGAGTAATTTATTTATTTTCATCAGTTTATATTTTCTGTTATTTTAGCCATAGTAGTTGAGGGTTCTGCATTTATTAGTTTTAAAACAAAAATCATCCTTGGCCTTCACCTCTCCCATCTAATTACCCAAACTCAGAAGCCTCTTATCAGAAAAGCAGGATTCTCAAGACACATTTTACCATCCACAATACTAGCTATTCACATTTGAGTCACTAGAGAAATCCCCATGCACTTGGTACACAGGAAAATACAAATTTTAAAACTGCTATATTGAAAGTAGTAAAGTGTACACATATAAAAATGCAGTAACTCCATGCTGGGTAAACAACATAATAATATAGTCTACCTGCAATGGTTTGGGGTTCTGATCCACAGGAATGATAAGAATCACAATTTCGGATTCTATGCTTAAATATCCAAACACATCACACTGCGGCACTGAGACATGCAGGCGGATTTTTTCAAGTATGTCAAGTACTGTTATAGGTTTTTTATTTGTTACCTGGAAGAAACA
This sequence comes from Phaethon lepturus, assembly GCF_000687285.1. Taxonomy (NCBI): domain Eukaryota; kingdom Metazoa; phylum Chordata; class Aves; order Phaethontiformes; family Phaethontidae; genus Phaethon; species Phaethon lepturus. Next base: position 65,661 of record NW_010529558.1, on the reverse strand, counting down.
AAGAACTTTGTGGATGATGTGATATTATGCAAACTTACATTTCTCCTCTTCAGTTTTAATAACTTGACGTCATGCCAGAAAATTTGTTTCAGCCATTTAAACTACTCATTTCTAATCTCTAGCAAAAAAAGACCCAAACCCACTCCCCATCAAAACATTAAAAAAATGAAAGGAAGAAGGGGAAAAAATTGTTTACTTCTTAAATTAACTATGGTTTTGATATGTGTTGCCCCCCACATTCATGGTTAGTGTGTATATGTATCACGTACCTCAAAACAATGTAAATGGTTATCTGTTACAGTGGCTTGTGCTCCCATGCTGGGAAACGAGAGGCAGAGCAGCCCTACCAGCTGGCACTCCTTTAGCACCTCAGAACCTGTTCCAAGAGCTACCAAAACTCTCCATGCTCAGGGTAGTGTCACACCATGCACAGTCTCTAGGTGGCTGTGACCAGTTAGTGATCATCTCTGGGGGCTTGTTCAATGACCCCTGATGGACGTTTCCAAAGGACAGAGCTTCAGTCAAACTTCTGTAATTTCTAGTATGTGCTAAGAGTATGCTGACGTGAAGGTTTGAGGGATCACATATTTTAAATGTAAAAATATACATATGCACATATTTATATATATGAGTTCTGAAAACCTGACTGTATTGTGGCGTTAGGTGAGCAAGAGAAGAGAAAGTAATCAAGACTGTGGTGACAAAGGGAAGAAAACAGAGAGGGGAAAAAAAAGAAAAAAAGCAACTAGGTGGGTAGGTGAGAGGAGAGTAGTTATCACCAACTACTTGAATAACTACTTGAGTAAGTCCAAGAAGTTTCTTTAACTAGAAAGCCTTCTTCTAACTAAAACTAAAACTTCTTCTCCACAGCCACATGTTGTAATGTATGAACTGAGAAGCTCCAGTAGTCACCATGTCCCTGGTGCCATTAGAGATGACAACTGGAAGACATTCCAGGATGCCGTCATGACCTAACAGACACCGTTACTCAGCAAAATCGATCAACACGCGCGCGCGCACACACACACACACGGCACACACAAACGCAGCACACACAAACACAAAATCTCTGAGAGGAAATCAGTAAAACGTCAATCAGCAGCACACCCTTGAGATGAAGGCCAACCACACACTGGGCTGCAGCAGCAAGAACAGAGCCAGCAGAAGTCATTGTCCCCCTTTATTTATGCCACCCTCCCACCCCAGGCCACACTGACAAACTGAAGAGAGTCCAGCAGCATTCAGCTTGTGGAATCTCTACTCCTGCAGGTTTTAAAAACTCAGCTGGCCAAGCTGATCTAACTGCAGTTAACCTTGCTTTTAGCAGGGGGTTGTACTAGAGGGTCTCCAGGGGTCCTGTTCAAGATACATTTTTCTATGTTTTTACAATAATAGCAAATTACCTCTACTTCTAAACATATAAATAAGTTAATGTAATTTTATACTGTTTTGGCGAAATTCTCTTTCTTCTTGATATTAAAAAATGAAAATCATGTGCAGATGCAAACATGAATTGTTTTGCTTAACCAGGCACGATCGTCATACTACTCTATTTTGTTGTGATGTTATGCCAAAAATCAAGCGTTCTGTTCTGTTCCATATACTGAAGCATAAAAGCTGGGGTCAAGAAAGTGCAATCCTTTTCTACACCACATGGGGAGTCTGGGCCTTAGTATGTTGTGTTCAGCAATAGACAACATCAGATCCACCTTACACTGGAGGTTTTCAAAGCACAGTAATGAAGGATGCTAGTGTCTAACTTACAGAGATGCTAAATTAAAATCCAACATTCTCGCTGATAAGTAACAAAATCAGTGACAACTACTATCTAGAAAACCCGAAGAGTGTAAAACAATCCAATTTAGACGTGAGACGATGTCAGAATTGTTACCTATATTAGGAAATAGAGAGCTAGCAGAATAATATTAACAAAAACTCCATAAATAACAAATATACACTGTATTACTACCACGAGATAGATGCAGTTCTCATATAATTTGTCTTTACTATTGCAAGTAAATAATTTAAACTGCAAACCTGAATGTGCTTGTTTCTGGTACTCTAATTCTGTTTTGCTTTGCATTGTAATTCAATTTCTATACCTGATATTAAGAAATAAAGGAAAGTATAAACAGTATAAAGAAAAAATCCAAATCATACACTAGCTAGTGAAAAATAATTGGTTTTATAATGTGTTAACTTTTCAGGAGAGAGTATACAGTAACTTGACTTTTCCATGTACCATTTAACATAAGGCATGATTAAACTGTTTACCCTTGCAAAAGTGTCCAGCTTGTCTTTGTCATATAAGATTCTCAGCATTCCAGCACATAGTGGACAGCAGGCTCCTATGGGGATAAAAAAATCTCAGAAATAAAAGCAAATAGTCTTTTCACTTTTAAGTAAGCAGGGGTCAAACGTTGAACATTAACTCAGAATGAAAATAGCAAAACAATGAAACCAAAGTAAATCTTTCAATTTGATAGTGGAATTGCACAATTTCTAACATTTTTTAATGTTGAAAACGTTTGTAATGCAAAAGCAGTCATCTTTCAACACACATTTACTACTATCAACATGAAGCAATAAGTTGAATTTTCATTTGTTTCAGGATGACACATTGTAATCTAAAAACCACAGGCACTTTGTACTACAAGACAAGGTTTTGTATGGATGCATGCATATGCAACTAGAGAAACTATGAATTTCAAGACCTGAAATAGCTAGGACATGACAGAAGCAATTATGCATGTTGCAAACATTAATTTATGTAGTTATACCATGTTGGAGCTTAGAATCTTTATATAATAAGGGGCAGAGGGAAAGGTCCTGTCTGACAGATTTGTGTTTAACACAGAAGCATGTCATATTTCTCCTACTGTTTTTCCTCACCATCTCAGAAACCAAAGGGCTAATATTTCAACTTTCTACCCATGATTATATATTTAATTCACCCCTCTGACGTATTCTATATAAATTCACATCCACAGAGTGACTTTTACAATATTAAATGTTATATCAAAGCACAAAGACCCTTTTTCAAACCAGTGAATGAGAAAAATGCATAAAACTGATTCTTTTTAAAAACTGAGCTTTTCTTGCTCTATGTATTACCTGTGATTAGTTACTGTTTCATAAAGGGAGTATTTGTGAGAACCATAAAAAACCAGTTCAAAACAGCACAACTGTAAAACTATTCCTACTGTCTTCCTCTTTCACAGTACTGTAAATACACAGGGTATTTTACCCTTGTCTTCTAATTAAACATAATCTTTGTTCTTCTGGGAACTCTACTTTGACGACAATTTGGCATTCCACTGTGGTATCTGTGCTGCCACTTCCGAAAAATTACTCATCCGATTCCCAGTGACATTCTACCCTAGACACCACAGGCCTCATTTGTTTCTCCCCAACCAGTCCTTATGGGGAGAGCTGCCAGTTTCTACAGACTGAAGGAGTGTGACTCCTAAAGCCGAGGCCCTTCCACTTCAGAATTACTTCCACTTCAGGCTGAGTCCTGATACTAGCTTGTTCAAGCCCCAAGTGAAGATCTTTACTTCATCCTTTCTCTTAGATGTCTCAAAGACGTTATGGAATATAATGTTTTAAAGCATAAGTTTCGTTCCAAATACACACCTATTTATATACACATAGCCTGGAGACTCTCTCCCATCTGCAGTAAACTTCAACGACGAATTAACATACCTGGTGCGATAACCGGTTTGCAGCCAGTAGCAGAAAGCTGGGGACATTTAACAAAGGCACACTCTGTATGAAAACCGTAGTCTGAGAGAACACCTACAGCCTGACAGTGTCCATAGTAGTCAACAGCCACACGGTCGGAGTAGGCAGCACAGACGCTGCTGTAGGTTTCCCCGTTATGTCCACATACAGGTTCCACTGATTTGCAAAATGGCTGAAACACACAGAAATGTTTCAAAGATTAATCTATTCATGCTACAGGCAAATCTTCAGAATAGTTTTAACATTAGAAAAACCAACGTTCATGGGAATTCACCGCTAATATTGTCAAACATTCAAAAAAAGTAGGAAATCTAGAGTAAATAGCCTGCTAGTTTATGAATGGGTAATAAATGCAAAGCATATGTATTTAAAGAAGGTAACAGAAAAATTAAAGTTGGAATTTGAGAAACATATAATAAGACATGTTTTGGGAAATAAGAATTTTTGCTTCGTGCTAATGCTTATAACTATGTCATTTAAATTAACTTATTAAATTAATTAGATTTAAGATTATTATACTGCTATTATGTAATAAACAAAATAGTATTTTATCAATAAAACTAATTTATTAATAAAACATTTGCTATTATAGTATTTATTGATATTTTAATGACATATTAATAATTTATTTATTCATTAATCTCAGCGTGGTTTTGTTTCTTAAAATTTAGTGTGTGCGCACCTGCATTTCTAGCACATTGTTTGAGAACCTAAATGTATACATTTATTTAAAAAGAATAAAATCCATTACTAGACACCTCTGTCAAAAATATATTGTTGAGACCTTTACTTATAAAAATATATTTGTTGTGTCCATTTTCTCTCAGAAAAATTTTTTTAGTATATCATTTGATTCAAACACATGTGAAAATCAAAGAAAATTGTAATATAGCTTCTTCCTGTCCTGCCTGTGTGTGTATATTAGTCCAACACATTGAAAAGATCAAATGCCAATAAACTAAAGCTTCTGAACATTGACAGAAGAAAATGGAATTGCTGACTCTTTGCAGACAAGGTATGATTGATACTTTTGTCCAAAGACTTGTGAAATGACAACTCATTCCATATTTTCTTGATAAGGTCTAAATATTTTATTAAAGTAACTAATATTTCAAGGAATTCACCAGAGCTATATGATCACTGTATATCCTCTGAAACAGCAAGACAATTACAGTTTCTATGTTACACACCTAAGCTAACAAGAAAACAGATAGAGGACAAGTAAATGTTAGAACCCGAAATAGTTTCATATCTTGCAGTCATCTTCCCTATAAAAGGAAGAGTGAAAACTTAAAGCTACCTGTGTCAAAGACTTCGTGAACATGGATACAACTAGACATATAACTGCTGGAGAAAAACACAGCCATGCAATATTCCTTTGAGTCTTACTGTTCAAGGGCTGAACATTCTCTGAGTATCTCATGAGATATCTGATGTGCAATGAGAAGAATTATCTGTACTTAACGAGGTTGCTGAAAAAGGGCAAGAAAAAGAAGGTATAAAGACAGAAGAAAGGCAGGAACTAGAAGTGGGTTAAAAGAGAAATAGCATTTATAACACAGGAAAAACCCTGAAAAAATGTTCTGTACTTCTAAGAATATCCATCAGTTGAGACCAAGACAAGGTCTTGAATTAATCTTCATCATTTGAGAAAAACCTGGAGATAAACAGCCTATCAAATTTAGACTAGATATAAGGAAGAAATTTTTCACAATGAGGGTGGTGAAACACTGCCCTCATTGTGGGTAGAAAGGTTGCCCAGAGAGGTGGTAGATGCCCCATCCCTGGAAACATTCCAGGTCAGGCTGGACGGGGCTCTGAGCACCCTGATCTAGTGGAAGATGTCCCTGCGCCTTGCAGGGAGGTTGGACTAGATGACCTTTAAAGGTCCCTTCCAACCCAAAATATTCTATGATTCTATGACTCTATGAACAATGGTAAAGCCAGCAACTTTGAAAATAGTAGCTCCTCACTTTCTTGTAAAGCAATAGAAATAGCTTGTCTACCAACACTGTGGGGAGCAGTGGGATGGAAGAAATAAACCTAATCCTAATCCTTCTCATGTATTAATATGAAGACCAATCCAATCCAGACTAAATAAAGAAAATATTACAGACTGCCTAGTCTTCAACAAAACTTAGGTGTAAATAGATCCTAAACAATGAATTTGATAAACCTGGGGCACAATCACACAAAACGTTAAAGACTTTCTATGACCAGGCATTCATTTTTATTTAAAACAAGTTCAAATTGGTGAAAACTAGTATTTAACTAACCAAGGAACTGCACTAATTACTGCAAACATACCTCAGTGCAAGCTTTAATAGTGAAAACTATAGGAAGGATATATATATCAGAGTATTAGCCCCAAGAAAGCATAAGCAAAGCTCTTGATTTGTTTTGAGACAGCTGTTAACTTTAGTTTCAGCATCCAGTTTTATTCAGACAAAATTCTGAATATAATTTTGTAACAGTGTTTTTTATAGTAGTTAAAATTACTTTTTTAAAGGATCACTTTCAATGAAAACATTTTGTAAGCTATAAAAACCAGAATATTGCAAAGTTGAACATTAAAGAACAAAGAAGATATGATATTTATTGCTAGAACCACTCCCTACCTGGCACGGTCCTCGGTACGCTAAGCTTTTTCCTTTTTGGTATAAAGTACACAAGTTACTGTATTCCACATTGTCTGTGTCACAAACAGGATCCCGTGTCTGGTCACAATTTAACTGCCTTGGCAGACATTCATGCTGGCTACATTCGAACTTTCCAAAACTAGTCAAGCAAACTTGTTTCTTTGGTATGCACCTGTATAAAGTAATAATAATTTCATATCATGTCACAGGATTTTTTTTTAAAGCCTTAAAATATTCAGGGAAAATATTTTTAGTGAAATCTTTTCCAGTGCTTTAGAGCTAACTATGGTTCATCAGAGTTGCAGGAAAGCAGGAAATATGTACGATAAAACATTCTGAATAGCCAATTTTGAATCTCACCACAAACCTGGAACTCGTTCATACCATGTTTAGTCAATAGATGTGAACTCAACTACAGTTTCCAGTAAAATTAATCTTTACCAAGTATTTTTCAATGTATTTTTAAAAAAGGCTTGGCTGAACTTCTTACCTATTTGCAAGCTTCATTTTGTAAACATGTATTTAAGGAAAACTACAGAAAACATGAAAACAGTGAACTGCAAGAGAAAAAGATTATATTGCAAAGGTCTAGCCTCACCCTTCCTTGAGAAGGTAGTGAAAACAAGACTTACAAGATTACATGGTTTCAATTACAAATATTTATTTGGGTTCTAGCTTTGTAGGCTCAGTATATTATACCACATCCAGTCTTGGGGATGACTGCAAACAAACGGAAAAATCTAGTATTAACACAATTTCCTTTCTGGCATGTCATCCCTCTCAAGCCTTCACAGATAAGAAGTAAAGAGCACTAAACAGCAGAAATTCTTTCCTCTTTATATTAAATATGTACCTTCCATGGTCTTATTCGCAAAACATTTGCCATATGCCCTGCAAGACATCCCTCTGCTAGAGAAATGCCAGCCAATAGAGTCTGATGAATAGACTGATGAAAGGTCAAATGGCTTTTTTAACAATCTGCTCCTTCTATAAATGACAACAATGCTACCACTGGACTATGTACAATACATCTTTACTCTCTCTGAGTGCTGCTGTCCCATGCATTACACATTTTCCTTTTATATTAGGGAATACTCACAAATTCTGAGATTTAAACACTTTACAAGTGGAATGTAAGATCTTAAATAAATTCTAAGCACTTCAGAGAAGTTTTAAAATGAGCATATTTAGTTAATGCTACATTATCAAACTGATTCAGAAAAATGTATTGTGTACAATCCTTTACTGAAACTACAGGATGACGTTCGAAGCATTGAAAAACCTCTCTATACTTTCCAAATTAAAAATATGAAAGTTAAAAAGTGTATATCCACAATGCAGCTTTGAAATTCCAGTTTTCAAGGCCATAATGGCTATTACAGCTACAAAACTAGAGTGTTTTCTCTGCAGTTTTCTGCATCAAGGCATTTAAAGTGCAGAAAAAGGAAAAAAATAAAATTGCTATAATCAGTTTTCATGAAAGCACAGTATTACACAACTTCTTATGGTGGCTTTCTTTCAAAACAGAAGAATGTACAAATTCAAAGGAGATTGCAGTATTGCACAACATTTGAGAAAATTGAAGACAGAGGCCAATATTATGAGCCACAGTCTTTGATTTCTGTAAGAAAGGTCAGATTTTCTTTTCTCCTGACCCTAGTTCAGAGCATATTTTTGTTTTAATATGGTCGTCTATACAGATTTTGTTTTTTGTGACATTGAAAAAATGGTAATTGTACAGCCATGGTTTTCGCAAGATATCAAAATCTAAATAAATCTTATCTAAATAAGAGAAACTCAAGTCTTCCAGAGTGATCGATATTTTCCTATTTCAGAGATAAAAAGAACAGATTATTGACTGAATAAGAAAGACTGAGTCCAAGTCTTGAATTCAGGTGTGGGGTTTTTTTTAAACTACTAGAAGAAGATGTGAAACACAGTAGTAAAATAACACTCATTGCCATTTCAACAAAATTTGATTCCTCCATTTTTGAAAGTATGCATCAGTTCTCTTTTATTGCTAAAACTGAGATCTGCATAATGAATTTAACTGATATAGCACTACCTAAACAGAACCAAGAGTTGGCAGTTACCACAGTCCATTACTAACTATGATAAGTTACAAGTAGCTACTTGAAACAGTTATTTTTACTGGCGTATCACAAAAGTAGAAAGTTACTACAATATACAACACGTTCAAAAAAAAGTAAATCTGCTTTACGAGTACATGATGCCAAAAAAAAGCTTAAAAATGTATTCTGCTTTTACCTTTGATTTTTATTACAAGGGTTAGGGTTACAAGGATCCTTGGAAATGCATGATCCAAATTCAAATTGATTGTCCTGGAGCCCAACACAACGAGCTATACATGCACTTGGATACGTGCGTCCATTTTGACCACATACTGGTACAAACTGATCTACACAGTTACATGGCAAACCTGTAAAAGCAACACATAAAACAGGAATTTGGTGCACTGCTACTTTCTATGACAGAAGATACACAAGGGGTCACTAAGATATCTTTGCCTTCCAGCATCTTCAGCCACCTCCTCCCTCCTGTAATTTAGCAATGCTGTAGCACATATGCACTTAAAGTATTAGGAAGGGAAGTTTGTGCACCCCTGCTAATTCTACTGAGCTTTCTCCATTTTTCCCCAAACTCCTTGTCTCTTGTCCCCAGTGCATTACCCTGTCTCAACCTATTATCACCTTTTTTTACATATTATGTGAGGTTTTATTTTTCAGTACAGATTTTTTTTTTAAAATGTATGTGGTTTTTCTGAAGTGCAGGTTGGACACGAGAAAAATAAATAGTTAAAAGAACATATTAATAACAAGTTATCACTTTTTTTTATTAATACTGTAGAAAGAATTTAGATGCTAATCCTCGCTCTAAGAATATTAAGCTTAAAGCTTCCGTAGTTTGGAAAGTTACCTGTAAACTTCCGACGTTCATCTTCTGAACTATGCTCAGTTAGACACTGACGCGTGGAACATATCAAGTTTCCAGCAAAACATGAACAGACATTACAATCGATATTAAAGGACGTTCCATGGCCTTAAAATAAGTTAAGTAAATATATATAATTAATAAAAATATACCAGAAGCCTACATATTCATATGTATTACATAGGAATTACATTTTCATTATTAATTGTTCCTGTAATTTCCCTTATTCAGTTTCTTTTCCCATTGAAATTTCTATCTTTTGTTAAGATTTCAGGTTTTGTTTTACTCATTTAAAGAAAAAGTCTGTCACGTGGTTTTGATTAATTAGTTAAACAGGGAAGCAAGCACTTAATGCTTTAAAAGCCTGTATAAGTTAGGTTTTCTTTTTTTTTTTTTAGAACAATTTAAAGCTGCAGAAAGAAATACACTCAGAAAACAGAAGAAGTGGTAGCATAGTACATAGTACTTCTGTAAATTCTGGCTCGCAAGGTCCGTATCTTTAAAGGTAAAGTTTTCATAAAGATACATTCTTCTTCTAAATTAATTTTACATAGGACTGCTAAACTTTCAACCATAGTGTCATACACAATGCAAAACTCCTCTGTAGTGCTCATTTCTTTCCTTTGTGTGTACTTTTTGTCAGGAGTTAAATAGTGCCAATACTTCATTCCAGTCTTTATTGTTTTGCAACATCCATTATAGTCATAATTTCAGCCTCAACATGCAGTAGAAGTTACAAGGGAGCTTTGTCCAAAGCGGGGAACACGAAAGATTGTAGCAAAGCTGAAGAGAAACCGAGATCTAGATTCAGCACAAGACACACATGAATAGAGAGGTCTATGTTTACCCCTTGGCTTTCAGAAAGAATCCCTTAATAACGCAACTGCCACCATCACAGCTGCTTTTTGAGGATGGAGCAATCTGCCTAATTTTTGTATTTTATAAGTCAGTAACTTTTTCACATCTGAATTTAAGAATCGGGATTAAGAATTAGGAATTTTTCTAAATTTAGGAAGTTTAGCATTTCCAGTTTGATTTTGTGAACTGTCCATATGACTGTCCTTCACTGTGTTATATGTTTTATGCAAAATCAATTCATGTTGGTGACAGACAATCTAGCCATAATCAGGTTAGTTATTAAGGACTACTGACAAATACACAGCTCTTCAGAAAAACATAAGAGTAACTGTGCCTTACAAAATAAGGCAGTTCTCTCTAATGTCTTCTCAAAGGGTTGAGATTAAGGATTAGAATTTTTGAAAAATATTTCAGGGGCACAAGGAAAATCCTCAGCATTTGAGCAATTCAGAAGAGGTACTCCTAAACAAATGATGGCAGAACAAGAGGGGATGGGAGAGAAAGCCTCTGTAGCACAAAAAGCTCTGTCTAAACCACAGTGCTACCTAAGAAAGAAGGAATTTGTCAGCAGGGAAGAAGAAAAGTTTCCAAGAGTTGAAGGTAATGCCAAACACAGGATCTCTTAGGTGATTCTTCAGACTAAAGAGTAGGATCCACTTGAAAACTTGGCAAGACTACTGGCTTTCACTATCAAAGAGCGCACACAGCAAACTCTCCTCTTTTGAGGAGACTCCTACCAGTAGTCATTTCATAATCGGAGTCAATTCGCAACACAAAAAAACCCCAGCATCAGATAAAGGTTTATAAAGAATGGTTTTAAGAAAGACGGTTCAGATTTTATGACTAAACCCTAGCTTTTTGCAACTGACATATAAACCAATTAAATATAGTAACTACAAAAAATTGATAGTTACTGTAAATTTTTAATTATTTGTTTTCAATACATCATCTAATGAATTTGTAATTTAGTAATTTTATATTTCGCTATATAATACCTAGAGTCTTAATCGCCACACACACTTAATGAGTAATTATGGCAAAAGAGAGGAAGCTGTCTGGTTTTGGTTTTGTGGTGTTTTTTGTTTGTTTGGTTGGTTGGTTGTTTTTTTTTTAAATGGACAGCACTTACTGAGTACCGAATACCCACCAGCTACACGTTGTTGTTCCAGTTACCAGAACAAGTGACAGCTGTATGCTGCACAAGCATAAAACACAAATACAACTTCAGACATTTTGGTGATTATTTTCACCAATAATCTGGAAAAGTGCAAGTTTCTTTGGACAGAATGGTTCATGATAGAACTGTAGAATGTCTGGAATTATAGAATGTTTGGAAACAAACATTGTATAAAAGAGCTGTTACTATTTAAATAATATATTTGCTAATGACTGTATTTTAAAACCATCTACTTTCATCAGATACTTTCTGTAACTGCCCATCAAATATATCATTAAGGTTAAGATGTTTTCAGTGTTTTGCTTCCATGAACAAATAGTATCAATTTGGCAATACAAAATAAGTTTTAAGTGTGTTTGGCTGACTTTCAGCCTCTTTGGATGAACAAAAAACCCCAAAACATTACAAGCTATAAATGCATAGAACATTACATTCAGGCTTTTCTGAATGATGAAAATAATTGTACAATTGATTATTTAGCTCTGCTTGGTTCTCTTTTAAGAGAAAGAAATATCCCAGTTACCTACTCTTTCATGATTTCAGGTTTTGGTTTGCATGCAATCAGAAAATTATGTTTGTGACAAACATAACTACAAGTGCCTTGCTTCTTAAGATTTACTTAATGTGAAAATAACTCTTTCTTATTACATGGTAAGAAAAAGTGACTCAATTATTTTGGACCTATTAGGTATCTTTGACTTGCTTTAGTTATGCTTGGACTTTAGTCGACAGCATTTTAAAAGGGCTGATTTACAGACACTAAACAACATCCAGTGCTGAAATATGCTGTTCACTAGCAGAAAAGCTCTTGCTTGCCAACTGATTCAAAGACATCAGCTTCAGATGAGTTACAGCTCTGCACAGACTCCATTTTATATTCCAGACATTTTGTAAGATTTTCCCTATCTTAGTAGTAGCTTTTTATTTTGTTTTCCTTTTCAAAGAGCACAGTGCTGGTTTGCGTAACCAAAATACACCTTTGAAGCTCTCAAGCAATGAATAAATCTGAAAATAAATCAGTATCATCTTTTAAGAATAATTTGTCAGGTCTCTTTCAACTACCTTGACTGTCAGATTAGGCAGAACCCAATTAACGCTCGTTACCCATGCCAATTTAATCTCTGAACAGTAAAGTTATTTTAGAAAATTAATAATTTAAACCTAAGTCAAGAAAGAGATAGTTAGCATTCTTTTATTGTTAAGATAAAAAGTTGTTAATCTTACAGTTACCTGGCAGAAGGAAACTGGCACGAGGTCTAGACCCACCATGCTGAGGAAGATTTTAAAGAACCACAGTGTTCAATATGCCTTTGTTATCATAATGTATCTGCTTACATGTTCATTTTTAAGCATATGTTAGCTCCATTGATTAATATGTTAAACTATAATTATTATTTAATATTAATTTCAATTAAAACAAAAGTTTTTTCCCTGAAATGCATAGGCCGCCTTGCCATACTTAATTGCAGGCTATGAAGGTTTCAAAGAAATCCAAGTGCAGAGGACAGTCTATGACAGGTACGTATTTCTAACATGTTGGTACACATTAGCAGAACAGTCTTTTAAAACCCTTTTTTGAACCATTGTCCTTGGTGTGAAACCTACCAACATCACTCAGAAAAAGAAACTCCCTCCAGAATGCCATGCAAACTAAAACAGCATCATTGTTGAAAGGGGTATCAGATTTATTATGTGATGCCAAGGAAAGAGAATTTTGGGATTGTGCAAAACTTATTACGGGATGGTTAGTGGAAGGACCAAAGATGAGGAAAAGGAGGCATTAAGATGTATCAAGCAGGAAGATATGTGGGAAAGCAGAGGGAAAAGGGGGAAAAAGGGAATGGTTGAGTGTAGACAGGTGGCTGGTCAGTACGCTTCTCTGACTGAACCCTGCACTTGATCACCACAATCTATCCTGTGTTTTTATTCAATCCTCTTTGTGTGAGTGCTTCCTTGGCTGCATATGTGCATGAATGCTAACAAACTTAAAGCTGGATGAATCGGTAAGTAGGATAAGAGGTCTGTGTGCCAGCCACTGGAGTGGAAACACAAACCTTTGCAGCTCATGGGTCCAGATGCCACCAGCTCTGGGTGACTGGCATCTGGGGGGCAGCTAATGGAGAAACTGTGCATCTAGGGCCTGCTACCGGGCTGAACTCTATTCTGGGTGCATACATTTCATTAGCAGGCTTCATTTCTGATCAGCAGCAGAACAGGAACAGGTTTGGGCCACATGTGCTGTTCCTGTTTGTGTTAATGCTATGTGTGTTTATATGTGGGTGCCAATAACAGCACTAATTTCTGTCTGTGTTGGTCAGCGTGGCTGGCCATGTTAGCAGCGTGTACATTTGTGTGCGTGCCTCTGTGCATGCGTCTGGAACATGTCCGGGGATCACAGGTTTTGTTCACTGCTAATTCGGACATCCACAACCATTTGATAGAACTAGTTTTATGTGACTTTTACACCTACAGCTAGGTTTGTGGTAGGAGGGAAGACCATCCAGTGAACACTCAGAAGATAAGTCAACAACAACAACAAAAAGTAAAAGATTTTCTTGCGTCCCTGTTCCCAGCAGAGGAAGTTAAAAGTCTAAGCTGAGTAACTTCTTCACAGGCAATGTATTAGAGAACCTGCCTCAGAAGGAGCTCTTGGACAGACAAATGCTAATGACTCTGCAAGACCAGAAGGCATTCACCAAAAAACTCCAAATGAACTCAGGTGTGAAATACCAAAGCAAGTGGCTAAAAAAAAATACACTTTTTAAACGGGTTCTGTGGATAATAAATATGGGTAAACTTAATTTTGCATAACACAAATGTGGTAAAAGTATAAAAGTTTGCATCAGTGGACACACATCAAATATGATACTTTGGGGGAAGGAATCACAGTTTTTGTGCAAGTCACAAAAACAACTCTTTTAGGATTATCTGAAGGAGTCAATAAACATGTGGACAACAGAAAATCAGGCTGATATACTTCAATACTCAAAAGACACTTAACAGCTCTTTAACATAGACTTTCAAGAAAAAAAGTAGGGATGGGAGAAAAAGGTGCTCACATGGATAAATAACCGTGAAACAGAATAAATGGACAATGAAGGGAGGTCACTGGAAGAGTGATCTATGCAGTGGCTGTTCTGTTCAACATATGTATATGTGATCCAAAAAACAAATGCAAGTATTTACATGACAAAGTCTATCAATAACATTAAGGTACCAAGGACCAAATAATGAAGAACTGCAAGAAAATCTCACCCCACTGAGCAACTAGGAAAGGATATAGCAGAGGAAATTCATTGTACTGAACATAAAGTGATTCCCCTACAATTCACACGATGAACTGTGAGCTGACCATTGCCACTTAAGAACTGGACCACGGTGTTACAATAGATAGCTCTGTGAAAGCATGACCTTGATAGAATTAGTAGCCAAAACAGGATAATGTTCAGAATAATTATGAAAGGAACATAATTTTGCTATTACATGCACTTGATTGGGCACTTGATTGTGAATGGTGCATGAAGTTCCAGTTCCCATTTCAAAAGAAAATGTAAGAACTAGAAAAAGGTACACAATAGGGTTAGAGATATGATTTAAAAGTATACAACTGTTTTCGTATATGGAATGATTAAATAGAATAGGTACTGGCTTGGAGAAAAAAAATAGAAAGTTGAGGTGAATATGGCAGAGGTTTGAAAGAGGAGACAAATAGGCAACAATCATTCATCAGCTTTTTCAATAGAAGAACTAGGATGAATCTCACAAACTAAGAGGAACCACATGAAACAAATTAACAAGAATTTGTTAATTAAAAGAAATCCCTTGCAAACACCACCAAAAAAAAAAAAAAAAAAAAAAGAAGGGTTTTTAGGCACACAGATATTAACGTGGAACTTCTTGCCAGAGGTTATAGCTCATGATGAAAGTTTCTGACTTTTTTTTAACCCGTATTTAAAATCCATGGAAGAAAAAAAACCCCAAACCAACCAACCAAAACCAAAAACCCCAAAACAATTTGGGGCTAGTAAAGAAACCAGCCCTGCTCAAGGGGTTTGAAGCACAGAACAGATTCTGGTGGAATATTCATGGAAAGTATGATTAAATCCTCTGCCTTTTCTCATATTCTTCCCCAGACACCTCTCCTGGTCACTGGATATCCAATGCTGTTAAAAGGAGACTGAGAGTACCCGCAAAGTTGGAATCCAGGAAGTGGGCAGCCATTTATAGTCAGTTATACTGTGCTTAAACCTCAGGAACTACAGCATGCTTAGAGCAGATCAATTTGTTTTGCTGTTGTTGCTTCATCCCTGCTGCCTACTGGCTCGTCTCAGAACTTTTTCCATCCATTCTCAGAGCTCCCATCAGTAAGTTCTCCTACCAGGAAGGAAGCTACCTATTATCAAATACTATAAAATACAGGGGACGTGAGGCAAGTCAGCGACCTTTTGGTTGAAAAATGTTGTACTAAGAACATGCTTCACACAAGACTTTCATTGGTTGAGACAGACACAGTTCAGTATTGATTTAAATAATGGAACCCTCCAGCATATATGGGAATTAAACAAGTATTATATATAGGGATACAAACATTAACTTCTGTATTTTCCAATAAACTCTGCATTCAGATCCTCTGGGTCTTCATATGTACCTCAAAATTCATTACTTAAAAACAGGTGCTTTATAAAGATATAATTACTGTTCTAACACTTACTTTTTCTTTGTCCTCCAACAATGCATGATTTTTGGAGGTCAACACAACGCATTTCCATGCAGTTTTCTAGCAATCCACTGTGTCCACAGGTACAAATCTTGTAACAACCAACATCACCAGCTGAAGATGGAACCTGAATAAGTGTACCTTGGCGGACAATAAAATCTGAGGCTTCTCCCAGTTTGCAACCTATATACAAAGAAAAATTTTAGCTCATATTTAGTAAATACTTTGGTAAGTGTCGCTACCAAAAATAACTATTACTCTTTGACTTGTGAAAAAGGTGTTCCTAAAGCAGCCTTGCTCTCACCCTTCAGACAAATTCACTCATTTCACAGAGGCAGCAAGTAGCAGAAATAGAAGATATTTGCTTGAGACAATGTTGTGAAGTACCTGTAGAAACATCACTCCAAAGAAAGACTGGTAATTCCAACAATTCTTGAGTAATCTCATTTTCCACAGTACTGCAGTAGTATGAAACATATGTGATATAACAAATACCACATATGCTTCACTCTCTCCAATACAGAAACTAAACTAAAGGGTCTCACAAGCAAAGCTCAGTTATTTCCTCTCTCTCACATATTTTATTGTGTCTTCCATCCCTACTTGCACCTCTTATGTGAACACTGAAAGACTCTTATAGGTAGACGTGAAGAGAGGAGAAAGGGAGAAAAAACAGGAAAACTGTGTTTAAAAAAAAAGAATGAAAAAGAAGAAAAATGGTTTTAAAAATTGCACATTCAAACATTCAAACTTCCAACCTTTAGAAGTAAACTGCCTCTTCAAAAGCTCTAGGTGAGCGTGTTTTCAGATTACTTTGAATGACTTTTGCAGCAAGTGAAGACAATACAACCTTTATAGTAATAATGTTCAGCATTTGATCAGATTCTCAGAGCTCTCAAAATGTCCTTCCAAGACTGACAGCCTGATTTTTATTAATTTCAAGGCAACACATAATGTTCATTCATTTCACCAGTAAGGAAAATAATGTGGATATGGCTAATAAAGTACGGAAATACAGGGCAATATATGTCATGGTGTCTGCAGAAGGAGTGAGCTGCACTGTATTTGCAGTATTGCTTGCTTGTAATTTTAAATAGCAGGCAGACTGCTTAGAAACCAGGTATGGATATTTAATTCTTCTGAAGCAAAATAAGTAATATATCTTCTAATAAGACATGATGTTTCAGTGGACAATAAAAATGGAAACACATTGAGAAATGAGAAGAGCTAGAAGGTAGGCTACAGCTTTTAAAAACATTAAGATAATTGTGATAACAGTTCTTTTGGAATATCAGCACCTTAAAACTTCCAATAAAATTGCAGTTACATATGTTTATCAGCAAAATTGAGGTAAACAGAAGTCCAAAAACCCTTACCTGGCACACACAAATATGGAAGACACAGTTCTCCGGATTGACATCCTTTTCTATTTACTTCACATAACTGATTAGCTGCACATGGATTCGGATTACATGGATGTGTAACATCTTCTACAATGTTACCTAAAGAACTTGGGCCTGAAAACATAATATACAGCATCTATATTGATTTAAATGAGGTTTACTTTTCTTCAGTAAAGCATGGCATTTCTTACATTCAGTAAAATCATATTTTTAACAATACTGTGAAATTTTTTTTTTTTTTTACTATACTTGTAGAAGCTTGACAAAGTTGTTAACTTATTTCAAAAGTTTAGTCCTCAATCCTGGACATAATCACATAGATGATTCTTCACAAGCAAAATAGATTTCCTCTATCTTGTTTCCCCAATAATTTTCTCTGTATGACAAAAATACAAACTGACAATGACCAGCAGTTTAATCAAGAGAAGTCCCACAGTCAATGATTAACAAAACGGAGGCTTAAAGTATGCTTGATGTTTAACCAAGTTTGGTTAAACCTCGTTTCTATTTTCCCTTTAAGTCACTAGTAAAGTTCACCTGTTACAAGATTAAGGAAAGGGAAGAAAACATGGAAAACCAGCAGCTAAATGGAAAGAACCACCCAAAGCCTGCACTTTGGTCACAACAACCCCATGCAACGCTACAGGCTTGGGGAAGAGTGGCTGGAAAGCTGGGGAGCAGAAAAGGACCTGGGGGTGTTGGTTGACAGTGGCTGAATATGAGCTGGCAGTGTGCCCAGGTGGCCAAGAAGGCCAACAGCGTCCTGGCCAGAAATAGTGTGGCCAGCAGGAGTAGGGAAGTGATTGTGCCCCTGTACTCGGCACTGGTGAGGCTGCACCTTGAATCCTGTGTTCAGCTTTGGGCCCCTCACTACAAGAAAGAAATTGAGGTGCTGAAGCATGTCCAAAGAAGAGCAATGAAGCTGGTGAAGGGTCTAGAGCACAAGTCTGATGAGGAGCAGCTGAGGGAACTGGGGTTGTTTAGTCTGGAGAAGAGGAGGCTGAAGGGAGACCTTATTGCTCTCTACAACTACCTGAAAGGGGGTTGTGGTGAGGTGGGTGTTGGCCTCTTCTCCCAAGTAGCAAGTGATAGGATGAGAGGAAATGGCCTCAAGTTGCACCAGGGAAGGTTTAGATTGGACATTCGGAAAAATTTCTTCACTGAAAGGGTTATCAAGCATTGGAAGAGGCTGTCCAAGGAAGTGGTTGAGTCACCATCCCTGGAGGTATTTAAAAGACATGTAGATGTGGCACTAAGGGCTATGGTTTAGTGGTGGACTTGGCAGTGTTAGGTTAATGGTTGGACTCAATGATCTTCAAGGTCTTTTCCAACCTGAATGATTCTATGATTCTGTAAGACATGCTAGAAGAAAACAGAATCACAAAAACTTAATTTTTCCATATACCTACTAACTCATGTTCTATTGCCCCAAGAGTTAATTTGGTTTTTCACTGTTCTAATTGCACAGTTAAAGAACAGAATTTATGCATCAGGCAAAAGTGTAATTTTGTACATCAAGAAGTTGTGCTCTAAATCATGCTAGTATTTAAGTGATATTTATTTGAGATCAGTCTTCCCAAGCATGATCCAGTTTTTGTCCTGTAAATAAACAGTGCAAGTGGTTTTATTATTATAGTACTTTTTTGGCATGTGAGATGACTTCCTGAAGAACAGATTTTTCTTACAGCAAGATTGACTAGTGTATTTTCAAATAGGTAAAATCACTGAAATTCAACAAGCCATATTAGATGATACAGATTAGTGTACTTGCACTGAATATATAAAGTCCTCAAAAAAGAAGTGTGGTGGGTTAGCCTTGGCTAACAGCCAAACTCCCACCCAGTCCCCCCACCCCAAATGGGATGGGTGTAGAAAATAGGTAGAACATGAACAGAAAAGCTCATGGGTTGAGATAAAGACAGGAAGATCACATAAGAATTACCATCACAGGCAAAACTGACTTGACTTGGGGAAAATTAACTAAATATATTGCCAGTTAAAATAAATATCTAATTATGGATTCAGGTAATGCGAACAAAAAGACAAACATTAAAGCAACTTCTTTCTTCCTGCCTTTCCCAGGGTCACCTTCACTCCTTCACTCCAGATTTCTTTGCCCCTGCCCCAGGTGATGCAGTCAGGATTGGGAAGGGGGGATGCAGGTGACGATGGTCAGTACACAGCAGTTTCTCTCTGCCGCTCATTCCTTCTCACACCTTTCCTCTGCTCCAGCGTGGGCTTTTCATGGGCTGCAGCTTCCTTCAGGGTATACCCACTTGCTGTGGCATGGGGTCCTCCACAGGCTGCCTTGTGGATATCTGCTCTGCCACGGAGCACCACCTCTCCTCCTGCCCCTCTGACCTGGTGCTACCTCTGTTGTTTCTCACTCTTCTTGTTCCCTTCTCCTCCACCTGTCTGGCACTTTGTGCCCTTTCTTAAACATGTTTTCACAGAAGCACCACGAATTTTGCCAAGTGGCTCAGCTCTGGCCTATAGTGGGCCCACTACCGAGCTGGCTGTGTCTGGCACAGCACAGTCCCTGACATGTTCCCATACAGCCTCTGCAGCCTCCATCATTACACCAAAACAACCTTGCCACATACACCCAATACAAGAAAGAAAAAATGTAATGAGCTATGGCAATTAGAAAAATCCAATTTTTACTAATACACTAAATAAAATACTCAAATTCAATACAATTTTCTTTAAAAGAAATAATGAAAATTATTAAAAGCAATGATAAAGCATTCAAAGTATCTTGGTTTCTAATTTTGTTGCATAGGTATGTTGATACTTACTCAGGTATGTATCCAAAGGGATACAGTTCTCCAAGTCATCTGTTGGAGATAAGAGCTCACAAATACTTTCAGCTGAGTGGCCTTCAGGGAATTTATTATGATCTCCACATTTCTTCAATATTTCCACACAATCTGATCTTCAAATAAAGAAATAGAACTTCATGAACACTACTTGAAGAAAAAAGGTCTTGTATGAAAAAATTTCTTTCCACATTCTTTCCTTCCCTGAATCCACAACATTCCCCTTCTGCCTCACAACAGAGTGTTTATAGATATATGTATGTGCTACATTTTACATACAGGAGGAGTGTTGAAAGCATGCAAGGAATGAAGCTGGGGGTATTGCTTAGTCTCTGTGAGCAGTTAACAAGGTGCAATCTTGAGCGAAGGAACAAGATAATCACAAAGAGAACACAACTGCTGA
>NW_010529558.1:18545-44400 GCF_000687285.1 Phaethon lepturus | reverse complement strand
GCTGAACCTTGAGTGAACTATCCTAATTAACATGTAATTAACATATAATATACATAATAGAAACCTGCCCCTGGGCGGGGAAAGCCCCCTCCTCACAAAAGCCCCTTCCTCACTGGGCATGTGCAGTAAAAAAGGACACTGTGACTGTAAGTGAAGCTGAGGCTTGCTAGAACCAATGGGAATAAGGGTGACTGAGACAACTTTTTAAAATACTGGTAACTGTTGCTTGAAGTGTATAAATGTTTTCCATGTGTTAACTGAGGCGTGCTAGCTTTGTGGACCCACCACCTAGCACCCAGCTCTGCGTAGATTTGGAATAAAAGCAAGTATCTTGACACCGTGTGTTTTTCGGCTCTCTGCACACTGGGTGGAAGAACCCGTCTTTGGGACAACAGGAGGAACAAATCTGTGACACAAAGACTGTGCAAGTCACAATGGGGTGCTTTTGCCATTCATTCCCAGTTAGGTTCACTTTGGCCTCCAGTACAGTCAGCTCTTGGGATTGCCAGACACTCCAGAGGCACAGATGGGTTCTGTCCCTTTATTGCTTACACCACCTTCCTCTACTTTGAGCTTGGTGATCTTTCTTTGCTATGGCATCATATGCATGTATCTTTGAAGATCAAGCATTTCCTTGATTTACTAATGGCTAATATGGATCGAACTCTATCTCAGTACCTGTACTATTATCTGGTCTCTTTTCTACCCGATCACCTCCTTTCAAAATTTATTTTTTTAAAAAATAAACTTCATTTTTTTCAGAGCGTTCTGTCAGCTGAAAATCACCAGTAGGTCCCAAAATCAAAAAAGAGGAAAGAAGGTTTTATAGACACCGCTGAAAGCCAAAAAAACCCCCAAAAGAAATCAACTTTACAATGGAAGCATATACATCCATCTCGTCAACAGCATCTTCCATTTACAGTGATGTAGATTCACTCAAAGGCAACTACACAAGGTCATATTCCTTCCATGTTTGCCTTGCCATGTTTTTCTAACATAAGTCAAACACGGTCTGATAGCAGCTTTTTAGTTCTCATTAAAATCCTTAGCAGAACATCTAAACTGCTTTTTGCCCCCACAGTACTTACTTGCAGATAATACTTCCTCTAGATTTGCTGTGGCAAGGTTTAATCTGCAGTGAGCAGGCGATTGCCTTCCACATTTCTGGTTGGCATTTTTTAATATCAAGTACGGGAATATTTATAAATGGCATCTTAATACTCCCTTTTTCCCATAGCTTCATGTCATTCATGGCACCCTGGTCTGACTGAGTATTGCAGCTCCTAAAAAGTTCTGTTGGTCTTAAAAGAAGAGGTTAAGATACAGCATGTATACAAGAAGAAGAAAACACCACACATTTCACCTTTCATCATATGAATTCTACAATCTTGATATGGCTTGCTTTTTATGTACAAAAGAAATTAATTCCTTCCACAGTTAAGCAAGATGAAAATAAATTTGAATTCAGTCTTTAAGGAAAATCAGCTCTTTAAGACTCAAGGCTGAAAATCCCTTCTCACCTTTACCTCTCAGATCAAATATCACTTAAATTTTTCTTACCTGAAGAAAGTTGACTTAAAAGCAAATATCTTAGATAACCTGAATATCTGTGCAAATATTTCCTGGTGAATCACTAATGCAAGTTGATTTATCATTAATATTTGCCCAGGCTGCATCTATCACATATGCGATTCTACTACTCATATAACATTCATGCCACTGTATATTATTTCAAAGAAAAGCCAAAGATCTCTAATAGCTAATAAAATTTCAAACATTTTTTTTGAAACTCAAACTATTCAATTTGTAACCTTGCAATTACTAATTCAGACAACCACTTTTAAATCATGCAGTTTGCCCTGTAGAGTATAAAACCACAGAAATATGTCTCAAAGAAAAGGAATTTTGAAAAAGAGTAATATAATACACAACATTCCAGTAATCATGGCTTACTTGTCTATATAGTAAGACAGAGGAATATGCTGCTAATACTTGATGACATTTTACAAGTTCATGGGTTAGCTTTCATTCTTGTAAGTTCCGTTACGTCTGTTGTTAAATACATTAACAAAAATTTATTATAAAGAAAAACTTTATTTTTAAATTATCTAAAAAATATTTGCAGAAAGACAGCCACATAAAATCTCAAAATAAGCTTGAAAAACATTTTATTTTATTTTTTAAATCAAAGCACAGGATTTCCTTTATAAAATATTCAGTGTCTCTCTCCTACCTGTTATTAAAATTAGTGCAGTAAGTAAGATTTCTACAGCCCAGCTGACAAGGTTCTCGTACATCTGCTAAACAGGTCAACATGGAAACTTCAACTGCATTATACTCACAAAAGCGATCAAATTCTTGCCAACTCTGTGAATTGCCCCAGCTCGTGCTATAAAGTTTAGTGCAGAGCTCTCTGAAAAAGAAAAAAAAAAAAAAGAAAAAAGAAAACCAGAAGAACAGAAGTCGTTCAGATATAGCAAGAGGCTACTGTTTCTTTGCTGATCACAACAGCCTACACACTGTATAATACTGTATTATTGCCCACAAAGTCTGCAAGCGTATCCAAATGTTGTGCTCAAAGAAAATAACACCACTGTTTTCTAAGTTTTCCAGTTTACTGAAGAATGCTAGAAAATCTTTAAGCTAGTAAGACTGAAACAAATCAGAATATAAAACTGCAATATCCGGTAAAAATGTAATAGTTGGAAACCTGAACCAATGACTTTGAGGTGAGAACTATCCCAGCTAATTTTACTTGTAAAAAAATCTATGTTGACATGATAATGAACAAGAACTAATCCCATCCTTCAACTTCAAATCACACCTTCTCCACCTACAGAAATGACTGGCAGGCAAAATACATTTCTTCTTTTGCTCTGATGTTTGAAACAGGGGTACTGTTGTACACTGCTGCTTGTGTTTGAGATGTTTCCTGGTGACAGCAATACCCAAGCCATTTTGTTCACAGCAATATACTACAAACTACAAATGTTCCCATCCCACTTGAAGGTATGGAACTTCACTGTACTCTTAAAGCCTACTGTATATTAAAAACATGAAGGAAGGATCCATTTTTAGAACTCACTGTCAAAGCAAGCAACTAAAAGATATTATATCAACTGCCCTATGCTACCATGTTCTAAGGAATAGTGTAACTCCAGGGCTCTACTACTAAACTCATTGTAAGATCCAGCTGCATTCAGGATCTGTTGTTTTGTTACTGGACACTTTGATACAAAAGGAAGCAACACCTCAAAAATCAATGTTTGCAACTTATTTCGACATATTGATGCATTTAAAATGCAATAATGATCTATTTTTAAGGTGGACAGATAACCACTCTAAACTAAAAATGCTCCAATTACAGTTATTTGCAAGTGTGCAACTATTTACTGAAAAACCTTTATTTTTAAATGTTGGAATAGTTAGTTCCATTATTTTATTATTAAATAACCTAAATTATTTTTCATGGACAAAAATCTGAATAGCATCTAGGAAGGAATACTGCTAAGGTTTTAACAAGAGCAACCAGGTACTTGAGAGTTTGTGCAGTTCATTGTCCCCTTGGCTCTCTTTAGCATCTGATTAAGGCCTCTTCATCTTGTTGCAATATTGGCTACGACAACCACAAGTAAGGTATAGGTTTCTTTCACTTAGTGTGTCTACTATAAAAAGCCAGTGCTAAAAGTGAGAAAAGTGTGATTCCTCTTACGGAACAGTATTTTTTGAGATACAAAGTAAGTATCGGATAGAATGTGGTACCCATCTGATTACCTAAACCTGTACTTTTTTTAAGAATTCACAGAACTCTTTATTTGATGTACCTAGGGTTTGGGCAAAGGCCTGATATGAGACAACTTCTGAAGCATTTTCACAACTGGAAATGAGGGTGGAGAGATACTGACCTACATGTGGAAGAATTTGCTTTAGAACAGCAATGGAGCTTAGCTCCATCGAGGCCTGTTGAAGGTGGAGGGTGCACGGTGACTCCTGGGTGAACAGATCTTGAACTCTCAAGAAAACATTGCCAAAGTGGATCCTGAGGGAGAGGCATTGTTTTGCAGCCTTCTATAAGTCCATCAACAATTTCAAGCTCTGTTTTCATTGACATTAGAATTCTTTTACAAGCAGTCTGACATGCATAGTCTTCTGCTCTATCACAGCAATACAAACCTGTTAAAAAATTAAAAATAGTTAATGATCAAGCATACAACAACAACCAAGATGCATGACATAATAGCCCTCAGAGAAAAAGTGCTACAAGGAGGCCTCCCCTGCCCCCCACCCAGTAATCTCAAATAACATTGCTTCTTTTAAATGCAAACCGAATCACCTCTGGAAAAATAAAAATCACCAATATGTAGAATTAAAAAAATAAATATAAATAAACAATGCACCTACAAACAAAAATTATCATTATATAAATTCATATAATTACAATTATAATACATAAATATATTAATACAATTTATACAATAGACATACAAAACATTTTTTATAAAAAGTACATACAATGCTCAAACATTTTCAGTGTTTCTTATAACTTTATAACTTTCAGTAAAGAAGGATTTTTTATACTTACTGTCTGTAGGATTTCTCATTGGATATGACTGTGTGTAGTTGTTCACACAGTGTATAAGCTGAGGGCTAATAGATGCACAATAATTTTCAACTGCTTTAATTTGTGAAGGACCAGGAGAAGAGTCTGTCCGAAAAATTGCTTGACAATATTCCCGACAGTTTGTATGATGACCTGCATAACTGCAACAGACTGACCCCACTGGGGAAACAAACAAACAACAGAAAATCTATGGCTTCCTGCACAGAGAAATGAGAAATGAGCATGTCTGTACTACACACAATGATGCTCAAGGTATTACTGTGAAAAAAAAAAGAAGAAATTCTTCTGTGCTCTATTAAAATAATCTCTGTCTACAAAATGACTGGGAATATCTGTAACTAGCCAAATTACATTTGGTTTTTTCGCTGGAGAAAAAGAGTCCCTAAAGCCATCTTGAACTCAAGTTCAAGACACCAGCAAGGAAGCTGAATTTTACCTTCAGCTGTTTTGTTCTTAAGCTAACCAGACTCGTCCTATAACTGAATTATTAGGCAAATATTAATAGTAAACAAATAAATATGAGTAGTATCCTAAAAGTAATTTAAAAAAACGGACAGATGGTATCGTGATCCACTCATTTTGTATATGTTATTAGATATGCATTTCTTGAGAAATACTTTTACTAGAATTAACTCTGAGACACTCATTTCATTTAATATAGACAGACATCAGGCAACAAAACACTTGCATGGTGCAAGATTTCATTTATGCTTTTAATTTTGTTACTTAACACTCATCAAATGAACAAAACAGAAGGAAAAAATGAGCTTCTAAGCAATCATGAAAATAGGACAGAAAAACCACACATATACCCAAGTTAAAAACTGATATAAATTATATGAACAGGCCAATCCCCTTATCATTTGATCAAGAAAATATATTCATGTGGTTTGTCCTTCTATGGAACTGAATCCATATGATTTGTGTATATGTACACCCATGGAATTACTTACGTTTTAGAGAAAAAAAGATAGAATGATATAAAAGAAAAACAAAAAGACAAACTATTCTTTACATACTTACTTTCATTTCTGTTAATACAACTAAAGAGAGCATTCTGAAATCAAAACAAAAATAGTGTTACAAGCCAGAAAACTTCAAATAAATACTTAAGTGTCAAGTCATTTCTTATGATGACCTAATAAAACTAACTTTGTTATTATTTGTTCCAATTAGATAGGATTAAAACAAAAACACCATACATAAACACGGAAAGCAGTAAATTAAAAGATCAGGGGTAACCTGAGTTCTGTGTGCACTCGAAATAAAATAGATAAATATTCAAGCAAGTAAATAGGAAGACTTTCTTGGACTAATTCAGAAACAGCATGTTATAATAGGATGTCCCAAAATGGTTTTTGTTATGACAATGATTTTAAAGATTCTATGTGAAAAAAAGAACTCAGCACAGATGCACACATGCAAATAGAAAATCTCAAAAACTAACTCAACAACAATATACCTTGAAAGCTAAAGCATACTATCAACTACCTCAAACTGCAGCCAAAAGGTACATCTGGGGGACATACAACATGTTAATTGACAGAAGGAGGGAAACACATACACCCTGCTGTTTTGTTTCAGAGGACTCTAATCCGCACAGCAATCATAGAATCATAGAATAGTTTGGGTTGGAAGGGACCTTTAAAGGTCAGCTACTCCAACCCCCTGGTAAGAAGCAGAGGCATCTTCAACTAGATCAGGTTGCTCAGAGCCCCATCCAGCCAGAACTGGAATGCTTCCAGGGATGGGGCATCTACCACCTCTCTGGGCAACCTGTGCCAGTGTCTCACCGCCCTCACTGTGAAAAATGTCTTCCTTATATCTAGTCTGAATCTCCCCTATTCTAGTTTGAAACCGTTACCCCTTGGTCCTAGCGCCACAGGCCCTGCTAAAAAGTCTGTCCCCATCTTTCTCATAAGCCCTGTTTTAAGTACTGGAAGGCTGCAATAAGGTCTTCCTGGAGCCTTCTCTTCTCCAGGCTGAACAACCCCAACTCTCTCAGCCTGTCCTCATAGGAAAGGTGTTCCACCCCTCTGATCACTGTTGTGGCCCTCCTCTGGACCCTCTCCAACAGGCCCATGTCTTTCTGTGCTGAGGGCTCCAGAGCTGGATGCAGGACTCCAGACTTAAGTGTCAAGTCATTTCTTATGATGACCTAATAAAACTAACTTTGTTATTATTTGTTCCAATTAGATAGGATTAAAACAAAAACACCATACATAAACACGGAAAGCAGTAAATTAAAAGATCAGGGGTAACCTGAGTTCTGTGTGCACTCGAAATAAAATAGATAAATATTCAAGCAAGTAAATAGGAAGACTTTCTTGGACTAATTCAGAAACAGCATGTTATAATAGGATGTCCCAAAATGGTTTTTGTTATGACAATGATTTTAAAGATTCTATGTGAAAAAAAGAACTCAGCACAGATGCACACATGCAAATAGAAAATCTCAAAAACTAACTCAACAACAATATACCTTGAAAGCTAAAGCATACTATCAACTACCTCAAACTGCAGCCAAAAGGTACATCTGGGGGACATACAACATGTTAATTGACAGAAGGAGGGAAACACATACACCCTGCTGTTTTGTTTCAGAGGACTCTAATCCGCACAGCAATCATAGAATCATAGAATAGTTTGGGTTGGAAGGGACCTTTAAAGGTCAGCTACTCCAACCCCCTGGTAAGAAGCAGAGGCATCTTCAACTAGATCAGGTTGCTCAGAGCCCCATCCAGCCAGAACTGGAATGCTTCCAGGGATGGGGCATCTACCACCTCTCTGGGCAACCTGTGCCAGTGTCTCACCGCCCTCACTGTGAAAAATGTCTTCCTTATATCTAGTCTGAATCTCCCCTATTCTAGTTTGAAACCGTTACCCCTTGGTCCTAGCGCCACAGGCCCTGCTAAAAAGTCTGTCCCCATCTTTCTCATAAGCCCTGTTTTAAGTACTGGAAGGCTGCAATAAGGTCTTCCTGGAGCCTTCTCTTCTCCAGGCTGAACAACCCCAACTCTCTCAGCCTGTCCTCATAGGAAAGGTGTTCCACCCCTCTGATCACTGTTGTGGCCCTCCTCTGGACCCTCTCCAACAGGCCCATGTCTTTCTGTGCTGAGGGCTCCAGAGCTGGATGCAGGACTCCAGGTGGGGTCTCACCAGCGTGGAGTAGAGGGGCGGAATCATTTCCCTCAAGACTACTGAACTCTTGCCCAAACCAACCACAGTCTTTCCCACAGTGAAAAACCACATTTCTGTGATTCTGTGATTCCTAAAAAAATAGATACCACATACAAGCGTTCCAGAACTCTATGAAAAGATGAAGTCATGCAGTTGAAATTCCAAAATGTAGTTGCCAATTATCAAAGACTTTAGAATTAAGCAATTGTGAAAAAGAGAAATTTGAACCCCCTCCACATCTGACCTCTACACTTGTCAGAACATCAGATTATAAAAAGTGATGAAATATGTTAACATAGTGACAAAACACAATCCCCATCTTCATAAAGTTCCCGACTTCCTTCATTTCCACTATACCCATCATTAAACAAATTTGTATTTTACACAGCACCTAGAGAAGAAAACAGAAACACTGTCATACTGATCCACAAACGTAATGTGGGATTAAAATCGTGCTTCAGTACAGCAAAACATCAGATGTGCTACTACCTCCCCATAACAAAAGGAAGAGACCTCAAAATGCAGACCTAAAGTATCTCAGTAGCTCACTAGATTCTTCATCTAAGTTAGTTACCAGTATTTACTGCATTGTAGAAAAGTGGGTATCCCAATAATCTTTGGGGTATTTTTGTGAAAATTTGTACTGCTGCAAACAGATAAAAGTTTACATTTTTAAAGTGAAGAAAATACAAACACGTTAGGAATCATCTTGATGTTTTTATTTTTCTTTTTGTCTTAGAGATTGTTTAGAGTGCAGGAGTTTGTTTTTCAATTCATATTCTCTACTTGCTTTTTTCTCAGAGATCATTTGAGTCAATTAATTTGTTTTGGCAGAATCCTTATTACCCTCCCTACAGTCTAGGTAGGATTACAGAGAAAAGCAAAATAAATATCAAAGTGATCGAATCTCCCACTGGCTAACTCATAAAAATACCAGTGACTACAACACCTGAATGCTGAAGATTTCCTCTCAAGCAGCTTGCTTGTGTTCAGCTAAGACGAACAGGGAAGGGTAAATCCAGAACATCTCTCTCTTCACAGCAGCAGCACAAACAGGCAGTCTCATCTCTACTACACAGCTTCAGCATATAACCCACACTTTCTGCACCCTTTCCCTTACCTACTCACCTTCAGAGACATCTTAAATCCTGACACCAGACCCGACACCAAAATAACTTCCTAGATTGTTGAAGGGCTGCTCATTAAGCACATGTATTCCACTAGAGAACTGGAGAATTCTACAATCCCACTTTGCCTTTTTAATTTTTTTTTTCCTCATGAAAGTTTTGTAAGTACCCAAGTTAAAACATGGTTCTTTTTTAAATGTTGTTCATCATTTTCATAGCTATCTTCATCCTCCTTTCTGTTGTTCATTTAAGAGTAAGCACACCAGAACTTAGATCGGCTCTCTGTGTGTGAATTAGCATTCAAATGAATTGGCATTGCTGCATAGACATAGTTCTGACAAAAATCTGAAGAGCCAAAAGAATTATTTACTGTACCAAAAGATGGAAGACTCACATTTTAACTTAGTTTTGAAAAGCCTCAAGCCTTGATGTTTCAGTTTGCATCATGCCATTAATGATTTTATTTTATGCTGTAATTAAATAACAAGTTCCAACTCACCAATTAGCCCTTATGCCATGTAAATCATAGTGCCACAATCCTGTTTTCTACAGTCTCACAATTGTATCATCTTTTGGATAATATATTTTTAGATAGTGAAATATGTTAAGTCAAATGCAAGATTTTAAAGAGGACAGTCCCAATAGTCTAGTGAGCAGCATTGTTTTCTTCTATTTACAGTCAGAAATTAATTTAAACTATGGGTAAACATGGCAGATGTGGCACTGAAATAATGGCCCTAAGAGAATAAACACAAATTTAACTTGAAAATGTAAGTTAGTTTTCCATGAACACCAGCTACCTATAATTTTAGTGATCATGAATGAAAGCACAGGTCTATTGAGAACACCTCACACAAAAACTCAAAAGTCTGCCTTACAAAAAACAACACCCAAAACCCCACAAAGTAACAATTCAGTCATTTTATTTTCATTTTTCTAATATCCTCCACCAAATTCTGTATCTTTTCTCACATGAGCACAGATACTGTATAATTTCTCTGAGACTGAGAATGAATTTACAGCAACATTCCTCATCCCAGCAGCAAGTTTTCATGTGATTCACTTCAGATTTTCCCTCTTTACCCACAAAGCAAATCCTGTCACCCATTCATCTGTGTAACACAGAGGGACAAAAGAGCTCATGGAAACAGAACATGTAGACAGAATCACCATCCTACATCTGTGAAGAAGATTTATACTGTTGCCTAAAGGCTCATGTCATTTTTATAGCACCATACATCCTTTTCTATGGATGCCAGACAATGGTTATCAGAAAGCCACTGTTTCAATGTGGCCACCTGGTTTCTTTGGGACCTTCTGTGTATAAAAAAAGAAACAACTGCCAGACAGTAACTGCCATACACAACATCACTCTGACGCAAAACTGATTGTCCTCAGAAGCTGCTGAAATTAGACTTCTCCACACCCACGCTGTATCAAGCACTAGAACATGGCATACAAACCAGCCAGGTAGCAAGCATCACTGCAGCTTTATTAATTAATGCACTGGGACAGCAGAGGCTCCTGAAAAGGCTAAAGTCTGTCTGTCATGGTTATACCTAGGTACGTGACCCTGTTAGCACAAAAAATACTTAGAATCATGATGTAATGCTGCTATAAACTCAGCTAAAAATTGTCATGTTACTTAAAAGTTGAATGTTACAAAAAAGTTATTAATATGCAGTTCAGGTATAACATTGTCACAGCTCAGTCTGCAGTTTGTAACTACACACAAAACAGAGAAGAATGTTGAGAAGATTACAGCATCTACCAATATTCCTCCTCTAAAGAAGGGCTCAGGTTGAGACAAAATTATCTTCTTACAGCAATCTTGCACAGCAATCTTATACAGGCAGGATGCCCTAAACAGATAATAAATCTTCTTTCTGTACTTTGAAACTATAGTTCCACAGACTGCTGAATCACTGTAATAATGCTCATTTTTCTGTTAAGAGGTGATCCTAATTCTCTTTTTCACCTTGTTTTCAACTCTTCTCTCCCTGTTCCCAGCTATATACTCTTGTATACACAATACCTTTACACTAGCTCTGACACTAATAATCTTCTCGTAACCTTATTTTTCTCAGTAACCCTGCTGAAAACTCCTTTTTCTCATCTCCTAGGATTTTAAATCAGCAATTTCAACAGGTATAATACTAAGTTAGAATAGAATAGAATAGAATAGAATAACCTTTTAGAGACCATCTTTTAGAAGGACCTGCCAGATGCCAGAGGCAGAGTATGGTAAGGAGAAGTATATTTGTATGGCAAGCAGTGGGAGGGAATGTGTGTAGAAAAAGAGCAGTTGCAGGAAGGAACAGGAAGAACTTCACCTGCACTGAGTTGTTCAAGCAACCCACCATATTTCATGAACCTGTAGTGCCCGTAGCCACCACAGAAAGGAATCAGCAGCTTTTCTGCCCACTCAAGCTTCCTTCTGAATCTGCTAGTGAACTGTCAGAAGAGAAAGACATCGAAAACAAAGCGAAAGATAAAACAGAGATACAGGTGAGGAAAAACAAAACAAAGCAAATCCCACAAAAAACGAAAGAGCAGAAAAGGGTGTTCTCTTTAAAGGAAGAACTAAGTCATCAAGATCTGGGAAAATGAGGATAAAAAGGCAATACTGTACACACATACTGTCTGATACTCCATTTTCAACTTGTGAACAAAATATTAAGTGAACAAAGATGGCAATATCAAAACTCATAAAACACAATGATTTGTTTTACTTGTCTATTGATCTTGCCTTTCAGACTTCTCTTTTTTAAAAACCAAATGTTGCTGAAACTGGTGATTATGAGACTACAAGCAGAAGGAATGGAAAGTAGCCGGCTGACACAGGCAACACAACCATGTATGCCTTAAAGAAAACAGCCTCAAAGATCTTTTGGTGTTAGGGAATTGAAAAAGGCAACTGAAGTTTATCCAGCAGAGAATATTGTCCAATACTCCTCACCAGAAGCTCCTTAAAGAAAGATTTTAGCCAGTACTGCAGGACCTAACTGGTTTCGCTCTTTTTGGAGCTCATCAGCTGCAGGTAACGGCTCAAAAACCAAAATGAATGCACACAAATACAAATAGAGCAGGACATTTTGCTAAAGGAAGAAGTTTTCTGCATTGTAAGGCATGCTTTCATATTATAAGCACATTTATTATAAATGGCTGCCTCTTGTATCTTGAATGAAAAGTGACAGCGAAGCTGTTCTTTCACACCAGAATTGAGAGTATTTTGCTAAAAATCAAAGATTATTTTCCTCCCTAAAGATTATCATGGTATCTGTATTCTACTAACTCTGGCAGAAAAATAAGTTTAGTACTGTTGTCTTGGGCAACCTAACCATGTCAAATATTTGCATATAGATCTTATCCAGTTAAGGCCATCTTAATTTAGAAGTATTACCTACAGCTAACAAATATGCTAGGAAACAAAATGCTTCACTCTATTAGAACAGCAATGAAAGTCCTGTTAATATCTCCTTGACTTAATTTAATCTTCAAATTTATGAACAGAAGATAAAGTCAGAAGGTAACATACTAATGTTTAGTGGAGTCAGCTGAAGTTTCAAATGATGGTGCACATCTGTTAAGAACTTTAAAAACTTACACTAATTAACAAGGCAAAGATTTTCCTCAAATACGTAAATCAGTAAAGAAGTGAGAACCTTGCACAGCAAGGTAGAGCAAGATCACCGCACCTTAAATTTTGTCAAGATCATTGTGTGTTCTATCAACCTTCTTTGAAAAGTAGAGAATAGAGACAAAAAGCACCAGAAGGTAAGATGACAATAGTATTAGCTACAACATGTGGTATATGGTCAGAGTCCTGAATTCATTAAGTAGTACTTCCAGAGGCCACACACAGCCTTGTGCCTTAGGAGTTCATTAAAACTGTTTTGGAACCTTTTCCGAAACAGCTCCTTGAGTTATAATCTATTGTCTCTGAGTAATCCACACAAACAATTAGATACGAGCTAAAAACTGCTGACTGCATTTTTCAGAAGGGGTAATTAGTAGCCAGCATTCACTAAAACCTCAGCATAAAGCAGGATCATATAACACTAGAAGATAAAAAAAACCAGTACTTTAGCACAGTGATACTTTTCTGAATCCCTACTACAGCCCTTGAAGCTGCAGGCATTGCATTTGAAGTTTCTGTATTTAAAAACTGTAAGAAAACAAAGTCAGATTATGCTAAACAGTGCTCAAATCTGAGAGAGCAAAAATACCTTTAAACAGCCCAGGGGCATCAAAAGTGTTTACTACTGTGTGTCAAAAATACTTTTAAGAGCAGAAGTTAAATAACTGGCAACATTTCTAATTATATTTTGACCGCATGGCATATGTTAACAGTGCTCAGCTGCAGCAAAGCTCTCACAGTGCCAATTAACTAGAGAAGTTCAAATGTCTTATTTAGTCCACATGAAATAAGAAATGGAGTTCTTCAATGCGCAGAGACGTGAACTCACAGTATGCAGTGTAGAGACTCAAGAGCTGCAATCTAATGGAAATTTTACTACTACCCTTCCCATGCATAGAAAAAAAGAAGTGATCTTAAACACAATAATACAGCCTTTACAGCTTATTTCAAGCTTTATAAACTATTTTCAGTTACTCCTCCAAGCATGTATTCCATGCAGTCTTTTCAAAAAATGAACCTCAACTTTGCACAAAGCTTTTAAAAATAGGAAAAAGAGAAAATCCTACATAGCATCCATACAGTCTCAGCTTTTTTCTTCTTCTTTTGACTACTACCTACCTTCTTTTTAGAGGTAGATGAACAGGATAGCAGAAAGCTGGAAGAAGCAGTGAAAGATAAGAGTTGAGATGCACAGAACTAGAGAAAAAATGAAGATGACAAAATGAGCACCTGCGAAGCAGAAGGTGGGAAAAAGGACTACCAGCATAAAATCTTTCAAAAGAAGGCAAATAAAGTACATTTCAGTAACACTCAAAAATACTCAGCAAACTGTGTTAAATTTTTTAATTTCTGCATGCAGTGCTACTAAAAAAAAAATGCTGAATATGACATGCAATCTTCAATGCACTGATGTAAAATGAATAGCTTATTGCAACATGATTAATTTCTAAAATGTGTAAAATCTCCAAATTAGAAGAATCACAAGCTTCATAAATATTTACAGTAAAAGTAATCCAGAAATATATGATCAGCAGAAAAAGTATCTTCAATTAATCTTGTGAAAAGCTGGCACATCAATGCTAAAGTGATTCTGCTGCTGCACAACCTGAGACTCTGCTTAACAACTTCAAACTTTGTGACACCTCCTGCTTGGTGTTCACGTTTTTTCACTGCTCTGAACTGTGTGCGCTACCCTTGAAGACTTACCTCATTCTTCATGCTAACTAACCTAGTGGGTAACTGAAGGGTAACTCATAAAGTTTCTTCCCTAACCTCAAGATTACAGAAAAGTATTATGCACAGTTCAGTCAACTACTGTAAGCAGCTTGTGAAAATCCTCTGGGAAATCCTTACGTAAGCATATAAGCAAGCTGTGAAAGTCAGTAAGCTATGAGAGTATTTACAAAAAGGGAATTAGACTTTTACATTCTTAATTCAGCTAGTTTTTACTTACATGTCATGTATTTATATATTGAATACCTCAATAACAGACTTGAAAGCTGATGAACAAGCACCAGCATCCATATAGTAAACTAATTCTCAAATTGGATCCTCATTTTTAGTGAATGAAGTATGAATTCTTAAACACAAACACAGCATGTATGACATTGCATTTATGTAATTCACAGGCTGTTCCTGATCTTAAGTCACCTCTTTCAGTTTTAACTAGCCACTCCCCAGTTGTTCATTTCCTTCCCCAGCCAACCCAGCTGAGTACAAAGGATTGTACCAGTCACAGGCACAGAAGCTACTTACAGATTACAGAGGGAGCAGGACATATTCACCAAGGCACCAAGAATTTTTTTTTGTTGTTAAATAAGGAGAAAGAATGACTAGGGTGTGAAAAAATGCAGGTTCCCTCCAAAAGTTTTTTTTGGAATCTCCTATCTTAGGCAAAACTTCCTTGAATTTTATATTACCGATGATCTCTTGAGAGCATTGTAGGTACTATTTTTCATGAGTACCTGTAAGCCCAGATACATAAGAAAACATATTGTCATACAATGTTCTGTAATAACTGAAGATCTACTACGTCACATACTTAATTTCTGTCCCAAACACAGTATCTGTATCAACTATTCTAGTGCTCATTAAGAAAGTTCTCTTTCCTCCTTCACCACCCAGAAGACTGATTCCTTCTTCCATCATTTTTCTCCCTCTCCTTCTCTTTTTAGTGTTGCACAGATAGAAAGAGTTAAGGTTTTCTGTACAATAAAAGCAAGATCACTCTTGAATGAGAGTGAGGGACCCACTTTCCAAAATTCCAGATAAAAACTGGAAAAAGAAGAACTAGGAAAAGTAAACAAGATGACTATCACCGTTTTGTAGTCATTCTTTAATCTCTTACCTTTCCTCTCCCGTTCTCCTTCAACCCATATTGGCCAACCTTCTACAGCAATGCAGAAATCCAGAAAAAAAGAAGGAAACAGACCAGCATAATAGAGGAGAAGCTTACAGATGTTGACAGTATAGCATATCATAGCATAAGAGGAGACAGAACTACTTAAAATGAAAATTAATTTTTAAGAGAACAAGCTATGTTAACTTCAACAGCAAAGAGTCTAGGAAAATACTCTGTAGGTTGTTTAGACAAAAGGACCAAAAGGGTAAAAAAAAAAAAGGCAATTTAACGTTTCCTGGAAAACGGGAAACCCACTACACTTCTGCCCAAATCAAGACAACAGAGAATTGTCTGATATCCTGAACTGAGCAGAATTTATACAGGACTACCTAATCCAGGGCAGGAGGAAATGAGATGAAAGTGGGGAGGAGGAATCTGGCTTTTAATTAAGAAACAGATTGAAAGAAAAGAAGTCCTAGCAGAATAGCATTTCTACAAACTGTGTTAAAAAGAATATAGGTAAAGACAGATTTCTGAAAATATCCTGACGATTAATTTTAAGAGCAGAAAGTCAAAATAATTGCAAACATTCATAGCTCCACTGATGTTACAAAAAATTATTCATTTGAAATCATTTACATTAGGATACGATACTTAAAAGGTTATTCTTTCCTGAATTTATTTCTTTAGGTCACTTTTAAGCTGACTCTCCCACAATAGAAGCTGAAATGTTTCTGACAGAATGAATGCTCACAATGAATGTCAACTTTCATCAGAACTCCTATGAAACAAACTTTTTTGGAATCCGTGTTTCCATTTTGAAAGTTGCATCTTTTTCATTCAAATTAAGATATATGCAAGTCTAAAAAAAGACAAGTCCTTTTTACAGAAAATTATTGTACTTTTACAAAAACTGTAAAGAGAGGTAATTTACATTTGGATGAAAATGAGTATATGCAGAAACACGCCTATAAGAAGACTGGACTTTCCCTCTTCTACAGGATACTTTTTACAGAATTTATAAAACAGTTGATTTTTAGTAAGAGATATCCAGACACATATACACATACCTCATATTCCTTCCTGCAGACCTTTAAAACATCATTCTTTGCAGAAGCCTGAAAGACATAAATTTCTCCACTTGTAGTAGAAAACAATAAAATCATGTTGCAAAATAAAGATGATTCTACCTTTATACTAACTGTGATAACCATGGATTCATGATCAATTTAAATGTTCTTTTTTAATAATCTAAAGAATCCATGTAATGCTTTAAGAAAAAAAGCAGAAACCATGACTGTCAATACTACATTTAATTGAAAACCAAAACCTCATATTTCTGCCCCAAGTTAGTTGATATTGGAAGCACACAAAGCAACTTTGTTTTCGTGAAAGGTTTACCAGATAGAGCAGAACACAGGTAACATTTAGGAAATGGATGAACATGAGCATAAAAATCTCCCCATTTTGCATGCTCAGTACCACTTATGTGCTTCTTTCCCTTCTCCTCCCTCTTATACATACAGTCCTACAGTTCCTATTGTCAAACTGAGATGCAGAAATTCTCCCTTCAAACTGCAGATCAGTTTCTTCTATAGAGTACCTCTTGCTCCTTTTTCACATGACAGATATTCAAAATTATTATTACCACTAACATTAGTTATTTCCCCCTCTAGTAATTTAAAATACCAGGGTAAAGTCTGACTTTGGACCTATCATATCACCTTCTTCAAAATGCCTCCAAACCCCCCCCAAGTTTCAAGAATCGAAATGAAAATCCAAATATTTTCCATTATCCCTAATGTTTGGCAAGTATCCGTATTTTAGTTTAAATGAAAATCATATGAAATGTATCAGCCAGAGTCAGCTAAAGTACAAAATATAGCCAAGATTCTGAGACAGCAGAGTCTGCAATTAAACAATACAGCATCTGATTCTGAGAATAATGAGAAATTGTATAACAATCATAAATTAACAGCTTTTCATAGGACATTGCAATAAGTGGAGGTGTTTTTATCAGGTCTGGAAAACACTTAAACATTTGGATAAATGTGAAAACTTTGCTAAGAAATGCATTTGGGAACAGATACATATTATCTTCTTTTCAGAACATCAAAAGTACAGTTTGTTTACTCACTCCTCATTTCTTTTCCACACTACTCTGTGTACTCACTGCTCATCTCTTGTCAAATAGTTTAAACTATATGGTTTTGGGTGAAGGTAGCATCTTGATTTTTGCATGTGTTGTGGTTTAACCTGGCAGGTAGCTAAATACCATACAGCTGTTCGCTCACTACCCCTCCAGAATTGGAAAAAAGGGTAAAACATGTGGGTTGAGATAAAGGCAATTTAATAGGACATAAAAGGAAGGGAAAATAATAATGATGATAAAAGAATATACAAAACAAGTGATGCACAATGGAATTGCTCACCACCTACTGACCCGATGCTCAGCCAGTCCCTGAGCAGCAACCTCCCCGCCCCCCCGCCAACTCCCCCCCCTTTTATTTTTCAGCATGACATCACATGGTATGGAATATCCCTTTGGTCAGTTGAGGCCAGCTGTCCTGGCTGTGTCCCCTCCCAGCTTCATCTGCTGGCAGGGCAGTATGAGAAGCTGAAAAGTCCTTCACTTAGTGTAAGCACTGCTCAGCAACACTAAAACATCAGTGTTGTCATCAACATTATTCTCATCCTAAATCCAAAACACAGCAGTATACCAGCTACTAGGAGGAAAATTAATTCTATTCCAGCCAAAACCAGGACAGCATGGCAACAATATGCAGTAGATTGCTGGTCCAAGATTAAGATTACACAGGTAACCTTGAAGATACTACAGTGAATATTAAGTACATCTGTGCTCCAAAACTGAGTTACAAGGATGATGATAAATAATTACATGCTCTTTGACTTTGAAGATGTTTTTAAGGTCACAAAATGCTTCACAGATTTTTAATAAAATGGTCATTGCTAAATTTACCTATTATGCTTAAAATTGTCACTTGACAAAAACAGTGATACAGTAACACCAAAACCAACTTTCTTCTATCTGATGAACAAAAACCACTTTGAAGAGGCACAAAAATCTATTTGAACAAAAACCACTTTGAAGAGGCACAAAAATCTATTTGGGGCTGTAACCACAATGTTGCATCACTAAACATTACACTGCAAAAAATAGAGAGCTTAGAAACAGCCACACATCACCTTCCACTCAGCATTATTTTAAAATAACAACTTTCATGTACAGATTTTGAGAAAAAAAATTTAAGAAATTAAGTTTAGCATAACCAAAGAACGCCTTAGAATCTTTATGAATTCAGTTAAGAAATTACTACAAAGTAACAAACTGATGAACAAAAACCACTTTGAAGAGGCACAAAATCTATTTGGGGCTGTAACCACAATGTTGCACATCTTTATGGATTCAGTTAAGAAATTACTATGAAGTAACAAACTAGAGCACATCAGCAATAATCACAAGCCTACTGTTTGCAAAGCAAAACTAAGTGTACTATCTCCATTTGCCATATGCAGTGGTGCTAGGACATGCCTGCAGCCTGCTCGCCAGCTCTCACACGGGAACTTTTGTGGTGTCAAAGTTATAAACACAGTAAAGTTTCATCTTAACTGTATCTTCATTACTGAGCAATTAAATGTGCCATCAGAATGTAAAAAATGACACAGCTAACCCTAAAGCCTTAAGATTTCTTCGTCAGGCTCATCAATTCAGAGCAAGCAGCCTAGTCCTACAGCACAGTTGAAAATACATACCCAAAAAATGTCCTCCCAAAAACCTACCACTAGGTTTTCATCTCAGTAGACTGAACTTTTTACTTTTTTTAATTGAAAATTCACTTTAAAAACGTAAATTCTTTGTTTTGGAATTTGGTTGCTGGCCTTTATCACCATTAGTACTTCCTGGTAAGTATCTAGTCATATTTTGCTATTTTAAAAGCAGTTTATGTCATAATTTAATTTTGATGCAAAATGCATTAAGCCTGAAGTTCATAAACAGTAACACATAAATGAATTCCACATAGCGTCACTTGACATTAACCACAGAAAAACAATTAGAAAGCCTTACCTGTTTACATGCTTGACGACATTCCACAGCAATAGCTAGCTCACAGCAACCTAAACCAACCCATCCATCAGACTTCTTCAAAACTCCTTTGAAAATAATGACAGTACATATTATAGCAGAAAGGGAAACTATACCATCATTTTCCCTTCCCTCCCCATGAATCAGTTACTTTTCAAATTTGATAATCCCATTCTCATTCAAGAAGCCTATTTGCAGATTACATTTTTATTGGAATTTATGAAGTCATTCCAAATCAACTTTAAGCAAGAAAAGAGCAAGTCTGTGCATTAATAAATGCTGAACGTGGCAATTATGAAGTAATTCCTATATACACTAAGTTTAAAGATGCTTTACGCAAACTATTTCATATATTCACTGGAAGTATCAGAATTTGGTAATTTGATTTATCTAATCTGAAATATAAGGCAACAGAAACCAACAGGAAAAAATACTCATTAAAATTAACAACATTATCTCCTACAGACACATCCTCTTGTTGGTTTCAATAGCATAATTTTCTACCAACTTTGTCAAACAGAATATGTTTCTTACTTTTTCTTCAAGCTTCCTGCACTGATTTTGGTTGGGATGGAGTTAAATTTCTTCATAATAGCTGGTGTGGGGCTATGTTTTGGATTTGTGCTGACAACAGTGTTGATAGCAGAAAGATGTTTTAGTTATTGCGGAAAAGTGCTTACACAATGTCAAACACAAGGTCAAGGCCTCTTCTGCTTTTCATACTGACCCACTAGCGAGTAGGCTGGGGATGCACAAGGAGGACACAGGGGGGACACCTGACCCCAACTGACCAAAGGGATATCCCAGAACATGACATCGTGCTCAGCAATAAAACTGGGGGGTGGAGGCTGGCAGGGGCTGCCATTGCTTGGGGACTGGCTGGGCATTGGTCAGCTGGTGGTGAGCAATTGTTTTCTTTTGCATCATTTGTTTTTCTTGGGTTTTTTTCCCCTTTCTTTTTGTTGTTGTTTTTCTTCCATTTTTAGTTATTAAACTGTCTTTATCTCAACCCATGCGTTTTCTCACTTTCACCCTTCTGATTCTCCCCCCATCCCACTGGTGGGGTAGTGAGCAAGCAGCTGTGTGGGGCTTAGTTGCCTACCAGGGTTAAACCACAACACTTCCTCTGTAGTTTATGCCCCCCAATAACATGGTTTCACATCCAGCATTATCTTCGATAGAGGTTTCCAATCTCCCTGTCTAAATTTCCATTTATTTCACTATTCCCATTAGCCCCATTTCTTGCCATAATGTTACACAGAAAAGCAAATTGCCGGCATAAGTTGTTTCATCCTCTTAATCTATTCGCAAATATAGATTTTCTGATTTTTCCAAGACATCAGAAATCAAATAAAAGCAGCATACATTCCTGCATCTACTTCTTACCTAACTTTAAAGACAGAAGTAATTAAAGGGAAGGTTTAACCCATGCAGCTGTCCAGCAGCAAATTTGTTAGGCACTTTTTTCTTAGGGTGGGGGGTTGAATTATTTAGCTTAAATGAACGAGTCATTTTTGTAATGAATTTTTAAAACCAAAGCAGTATTTTAGGCCATGCACAAATTATATCCTTTAAGTAGAAATATACGAAGTAAAAGAATCAGCCACTTAATTTAAAAAAAATGCTCTTAAGCTTAGTAGAAATGCCTGCTCAGAAATGTCACATAGAATGTCCAGCTTTAAAAAAGGGAAGTGAAGGAGCTAGGAGTGAGACCAGTGAGCTTAAATTTAAATGCTAAGAAAATACTTGTAAAAAAGTAATTAAAAATCATTGCAATCAATGGAAAACAATCACCAGTAGGTATTTATTGTGAAAAAATTGCCTTTAAAACACACTTTGTTGGCTTTCCAAACACAGGTGGCATAGAAAGTCTTACTAGCAGCAGTCTTTCATGACATTCTGATGGGCAAATTAAGAAAACACACTAATAGTTAATTTACAAAGGAGAAGCAAATTATCTTTAGCTAAATTAACATATTTCCCCAGCAAACTAAAATGTTAATGACATTTATTAAAATGCAAATTAAAACCTTAATACTTGACATAAGCAAGGTAGCAGGATTGCATAGCAGGTGGAGGGAGCAGAGAGGCAAAGGTGAAGAACAGCTTTTGGCTGCAGCCTGCATTCTGTCAGTTTGAAGTGGCTGTGTACCATCTGAATGGTCCAGACCTTCTGGAAGCACTGCAGGCCAGTGATTTACTGGTCTTTATGGACACTGTTCAAATCCACTTTACATCCATTCAGAATATTGGCTCACCTCTCCTATGCAAACTAGTCCAAAGCAGCTGTGAAGGCCATGAACAGCTGCAAATTCAACTCACCTTCCACTCCCATAACTGGGGTAGGAATTAAGTTTTTCAGAGATTGAGCATCTTTTTGGAAGTGTTAAAGAGATGGATGTTGTGCACACATCAGTAGTTTGTAATCAATGTTCAAAAATTTGGAATTTGATGCATTGTTTTAAACTAACTCCAAAAGTAAATGCATGTCTACATGGAAGTCATGCACGTATATTTAACTACTTATGTATACTTAATTGCCCAATCAACTACCTACCACTTTCTATTTTAGGCCTAAAATAATATAGCAGTTGTTTATGCATAACTTTCATATGTAGAGATACACACAGACCCCTTTCAATCAAAACAGTAATGTTCTGTAGAACATTTATTAGTAGGGTTGATATTGTAAGGTATAAGCTATCTAAAAAACGTAAAAGAAATATCATGTGCAATATGAAAACAAGATTTCCAGAAATCTCTGCCACAATAAGCAGCTATATCCAGGAGAAACACACGATAAATACAGCTGTACAGCTTTAGAGGCAATGTCGCCACGGAATAGTCACTAATGAATCACCACTGAATAATCAAGCATCCGTATTTTGCGCAATACAGAGCCTGTGGTTTTCAGACATACTTTTACTGGAACTAAACTGTGCTAAAAGAATGTTGCAAGCTACAAATACATGCCAAATTAAGAATCCTGATAAGTTTCAGCCATAGTTAGTATTTTCTTGTCAAGTAGTCTTCTCCCCAGGATTTTTACGAGTAGCAGACAAGCTTGCGGAGAAAAAAAATTGATGTCACATCTTCAAAAAGCACTTAACTGCAATTTTAATGCAGCAGCTTACAAATTGATTTTGTAGTCAAGGTAATTAAAATGCATGTATTTCTCAATGAAAATACACCTTCACTGCACAATGAATTGACTGGAGTACATAGTTCTGATTATTCACCAAATTAACTGATACAAGTGCAATACAGACCCCTGAACTATAAAAGATCATACAGTTGCTTAACACAGGCTTTTGTCCCACATCTCTTCCAAAAAGTTTCCAGAAGCCACATCACATTAGTGAGATGACTTACAGCACACGCATTTTTCTTCCTTCTTATAAACATTTTACTGCAGTCTCCACAAGAGTATTGAAGTCAGAAACAGGTAAAAAGCTGCATAAACATGAAAAAGTAGAATGTCATCTCTAATACATTTATCTTGTGATGCAAGAAACATTCTACATTCTGAAAATCTCTGAGAAATGCTGGATCACTGTGATCCCGAGGAAACTTGGGAGGAAAACAAAAAGGAAGAACATGAAAAACAACTAGGCTTCTCATGTTCAAGAGTTGCATGTGTCAAGAAGGGTGCAAGAAATTTTGTTGTCTCTTTGAAGTCTTCTACAGTCTGCTAACAGAAAATGATAAAGCTTAAAATCAGAACAGAGTTACC
Source organism: Phaethon lepturus (assembly GCF_000687285.1). Classification (NCBI taxonomy): domain Eukaryota; kingdom Metazoa; phylum Chordata; class Aves; order Phaethontiformes; family Phaethontidae; genus Phaethon; species Phaethon lepturus. Next base: position 21,152 of record NW_010529558.1, on the reverse strand, counting down.
ATCTAGAATTATAGGTTGCTGGGTTTGCTCTCCCCCTCTCCCTCGCCCCAGCTGGGGGTGCCTCGATTGTCTTTTGTAAGCAGTTTCTTGAACAGTAGTGTGCATGCATGGTCATAAGAAACCTTAATTTCCTAACACCCCCCCCCCATACATGTTCTATAGGCCTACTGGGTTTAATAAACAAACATTGACAAACTACTGGTATTTGCCTTCAGAAAAATGGGAAAATCATTTTCTTTCAGAGAATACTTACACTCCTGAACATCTAGTCTTAAGCATTTAAAGCTTACAACACTGTCTTGGCAAGGACAATAAAACATGACTTACAGTGCTGTTTTGTGAGGATGAACCATCAGAGAAAGTTAATAGAAGACCCTCATGATGGGTTTAAGGAAGTGGAAACAAACATGAAAAAGAATGGTAGCTCAAGTGGTAGCTGTGAGAATATTAACATTTTAAGGTAACTATTGTGTTGAAGTTATTGGTAAATCAATTTCAAAATTTTAACACAGATAAGTAATATCAAGTTGCTGTGGGGAAGGAATGGAAGAGGATGAAACACAAACTTTAATGAAAATACACAAAGGATATAGCAAGCAGCAAATTATAAGGCAGAGTCCTAAATTATTTAGCATGTAAGTTGTGTTATGACAGGGTGACACTGAAACCCATACGCAAAACAGGTTTCGACCTGCATTCTTAAATAAGCTGCCAGGCATGTCATACAGCTGTTAAGAAAGAAAATAACTACCGAAGTCATCTGTTTATCCAGTCAATGTCCTGCAACTGTCAGTGATAATGCCAGTGTTGAGGGGGCTGTATACAGTTTCATCATTTTGTGTGTGTGTGCACACGTGCGCATGCATGTGTGTGAAAACAATTTGTAGATGCTGTACTATGAAAAATCAGAGACACTGATCCAGTCAAAATTCAGTTTGTGGCCCCATTCTAAACTCTGTTAAGAAATACTTTCTGTACTGAGGGTAGTCAAAGGGGAGAAAAAGAAAGAAACCCACAGAATCACTGATGTCGGAAGGAACCTCTGGAGATTGTTTAGTCCAACCTCCCTGTTCAAAGCAAGGTCAGCTAAAGCAGAATGCCCAGGACAATGCCCAATGAGGTTTTGAATACCTCCACAGATGGAGACTCCAAAACATCTCTGAGCAACCTCTTGCACTGTTCAATCATCCTTACAGTAAAAAAGTTTTTTCTTATGTTTAAATGGAAATTACCATTGTTCAATTTGTGCTCACTGCCTCTTGTCCTGCCATGGGATACTACTGAGAAGAGCATGGCTCCGTCTTCTTTACACACTTCCATCAGGTAATTATACACATTGATAAGACCCACCCCCCTCAGCTTTATCTTCTTGACAATGGTAAACAATCCCAGCTCTCCCAGCCTGTCCTCATATATGTTCCGGTCCCTTAATCATCTTAAAGTGGCTCTTTGCTGGACTTGCTCCAATGTGTTCATATCTCTCTTGTACCGAGATGCCCAGGACTGGACACAATGTCCCTAATGTCGTCTCATCAATGCTGAGTAGAGGGGAAGGATCACCTCCATTGATCTGCTGGCAGCACTCTCCCTAATGCAGCCTGGGTGCTATTGGCCACCTTTGCTACAAGACCACACTGCTGGATCATGTTCTACTTGCTGTCTACCAGGATCCCCAGGTATGTTTCTACAAAGCTGCTTTCCAGCTGGTCAGCCTCCTGTGTGCTGTGGAGCACAGGGCCTTCACCAGATGCAGGACTTTGCATTTCCTTTTTCGGAACTTCATGATGTTCCTGTCTGCCTATTTCTCCAGCTTGTCAATATCCTTCTGAATGGCAGCACAACTACCTGGTTTAGCAACCTCTCCTCCCAGTCTTGTATCATCTGTAAATACACTGAGGGTGCACTCTGTCCCATCATTAATGTAGATGTTAAATAGGACTACACCCAGCATCAGCCCCTGGGATACTGGCCTCCAGCTGGGCTCTGTGTCACTGATCACAAACCTTTGAGCCCAGCAGTTCAGCCAGTTTTCAATCCACCTCTACTGTCCACTTATCCAGCCCACGCTCCATCAGTTTGTCTATAATGAAGTTATAAAAAACAGTGCTGAAAGCCTTACTGAAGTTGAGATAGACAACATACACTGCTCTCCTCTCATCTAACAAGACAGTCATCTCATCACAGAGGGTTATCAGTTTGGTTAAGCATGATTTCCCCTTCATAAATCCATGCTGACTATAACCAATCACCTTCTTGTCCTTGATGTGTTTCGAAATGGTTCGCAGGAAGATGTCCATTACATTCCCACGGTTTGAGGTGAGACTGACCAGCCTGTAGTTCCCCAGGTTCTCCTTGCCCTTTCTACAGGCAGAAGTGACATTTGCTTTCTTCCAGTCCTCAGCATCCTCTCTCAATAGCCATGACCTTTCAAAGATTATTGAGAGTGACCTTGCAATAACAGCAGCTAACTCCCTCAGCACTCATAAGGGTATCCATCAGGTCCCATAGACCTGTGTTCAGTTTGCTTAAATATTACCTAACCTAATCCTCCTGCATCAAATGCAAGTCTTCCTTGCTCTGGACTTTACCACTGATTGCAGGGATCTG
>NW_010529558.1:0-18516 GCF_000687285.1 Phaethon lepturus | reverse complement strand
GCATTCCTGAAGGCTCATCTTACCAGTAAAGACTGAGGCAAAGAAGGCCATGGAGTTTTTGATGTCATTTGTCACCAGGTTTCCTGCCCCATTCAGCAGCAGGCCCTCATTTTCCCTAGTCTTCTTTTGCTGCTGCTGTAGTTAAAGAAACAGGGCAGCTTTCTGGCTGCCCTTCACATACCTCATCAGGATCAAGTCCAGATAGGCTCTGGCTTTTCTAACCCCATCATGCATAACTGGAGCTTGGATAACGTGATCCTTGAATATCAACCAGCTCCCTTGGACCCCTCTTCTCTCCAGGGCCATATCCCATGGGATTCTTCCAAGCAGATTGCCTGTGCCCTCCTGTGCTGTCTCTTCAAAAGGTACAAGAGTGATTAGGAGCATCAGGGCCTGTGAACATGAGACTTCTTCCAGTTGTATGAAGCAGGCCTCATCTACTACTTGTTCCTCATCAGGCAGTCTGTAGCTGACACCCGCAACATCATCCATGTTGGACTGCTCACTAATATGTAGATATGCCCATACTATGCCACTCATATGCCTATGTGCTGTTCTCAGCTGGCTTATCATCCATCCTCAGATAGAGGTCCATGCCAGTTACACTCTCGCATAGAGGGCAACTCCCCCTCCTCACCTCCCTGGCCTGTCCTTCCTGTACCCATCCATCACAGCACTCCTGCTGTGGGAGCCTTCCTGTGACCCCAATAAAATCGTAGCCCTGTAACTGCACATAGACTTCTAACTCCTCCTGTTCGCTTCCCATGCTGTATGTAGTGTACGGGCACTTCACAGAGGTACTCAGTCGTACTGACTTCCCAGAAAGGGAATAAGAGCTTCCCCTATAATGCTATCCTATATACACCTCACCCTTAATTTAAAAAATCCTACAGTGTGTGAAATCACTGGAGAATACTTAAAAGAAATTTAAAAATGGCTCACATCAAAGAAGACGACACTATGTAACTTTACATGCAAGAAGAATGAAAAGTGACTGGCTTTGTGCAGGTACAATGTTCAGGACAAAACCTCAGGATACTACAGGAAGATTTCACTCTTATCACAGGACTAAACTATGATTTACATCGCCACAGAACAAGTGACTTTTTTCCCATAAATCAGAGGATAATAGAATCCTACCATAAAGGCACTGAAGTGGCCTCACACCAGTTTAGACAGTACAAGAAGACAATTTGGGAGTGGTTCATTTACAAAGATTTCCAATGCTTTTTCACTTGCTTACATAGACCTGACATTCAAAATAAAGTATGTATTTCTTACTTGCAGTAGAAGCATTTCCACTCATTTGTATACAGCTACTGAGCTTCAGTGAATTAGACAATTAGGTATTGTCTTCAACTAAAAATTTATCAGGTTTTAGATGAGACAGAAGCACTGCAACTCCAAAAGATATTACTGGTTAAGTAAAACTAGCAACATATAAGACAGCAGATCGCTTTGCATGTGCTGGAATCAACGGTTTGCCTCTGAAGTGGGGGTGGAGGAAGTCTGAGCAGGTGCCATAGAACTGTTACAGCCTCCTCTTTCCATACTACCACTTTTTCACCCACAGCATGCTAATTTCACTCAAGGTCTTCCAGAAATGACATATGATACAATAATACTAGTTAAGCACAATTTAATCTATTTTTGATCTCTTCTTTTAACATAACAGTCCTGTCTTGTGATTTATGCTTTAACTTTCTAAATCCACCTGTACCAAGCAGTTTGGTTCTTGATTTAAGCCTCTGCACTTCTTAAATTGTTTGTCTAGTTCTTACTATTTCCACATTACTCAGGTTTTTTTCCAAATTACACTGCATCTAGAATAAAGTTGCAATAATCCATGATTTTATAGATCCACCTAAGGTATACTGAAACTAAAAATAATAGAAAACCTTTAAAGGAAAAAAACTTTGATATTTCTTGGATGTGTCACAGAAGCACATGTTTAATCATACAAACATATTAAACATTTTCTAACTAGGAAGAGAAAAGAAGTCTTAAAAAAATGCACAGGTAACCCAGTTTAGACTTAGGAAACTAGACACAAAATACAGTTTATAATGGAAGCATAATGAGAGTTAAATTATCATGAAATCTATAAGTGCAGGTGGTAGACACAACATCAAAACATGCATTTGGTGAAAAAACAACATGATTCAATAGTAAACTAGTATTTCTTACCTGGCAAAGAAGAATTTATACAACTCCACACTTCTCCCTAAAAAGTAAAATGCAATTAAGCAAAAGTCAATCTACAGAATAAGAGAGTTTCTAGCAGACACAAAACAGCATTTTCAGCATTTTTGCCCCTGGGTTTTAAATATCCTGTTGAAAGAATTCTTATGCTTAAAACATCTTTTGAAGAAGCACTACATTATATAAGTTGAGTACCACTTGCTTTGATGAGAAGGCTGCCATCTACAGAATGTTGAATTAATAGCATTTTTGTAGGTGCAGAATGTACTGTGATTACCTGGAATATGCTAGTTAGTCAACTTTCTCCACCAGTGTTTAGAGAACTAAGTAGCAACTGCTTAGACAAAGAAAAAGATTTATCTAGGATGAAGACCTGTGGAGAAACTTGCTGCCCTAGCACTCCTTTCCAACAGCTAAAATAAGCCAAAACAACACATATAACCACACACAAAACAAAAGAAAGAGGTTTTAAGGTACCCCAGAGACAAGAGAAATGTAGCTTCAGGGAAAGATAGATATACGGAAGAAAGAGTTGTAGAAGTGAAGTTTACTAAGATGAAAGGTTACCACAGGAATCAGTTGGGTTCCCCCTGACTGCAAAGCACTTCTGGTCCTAAGCACAGGTCCTGCTAAATCATCTAAGTGGCTGATCGTATTAGGCAGAAGAATTCTGTAAATGTTTCTCTCTTTTTTTGTCAGAAAAAAAAAGAAAAAAGATAAAGAGCTTACCAAAGAATTGCTGTCCCTATCTCTCTCATTACTGTTATTACCAAGACTACTATCCAAGATGACTATGGAGCATTCTTTATGCTGGTGTTAGTATAAAAGAAATCTCAGGTCAGACACCGGTCTGCCACAGGTACTTACGTTATCAACCCAAGAAAAGTTACAAATGTTGTGGAAGAAGGAGGTTTGGGCAGCAGAGGAAGAATTCCATCTAAGATAAGATTTTTAGTTCAACTCTCAGAAACAAGTACATATTGCAGGTACAGTGGGTGCGCTGTGTTAGAAGGCTGAAGAATTGAACGCTATGGGAGTTGCTATACGCTGTAAGCTAGATGTTTAACATCCTACAACTGGAGTCTTGCAACACTTAGACAATATAATCACAGTATAGTATTTAAAAATGACAAGAGTACAGAAAAGCGTTGTCAGTATAGTATTTAAAAATGACAAGAGTACAGAAAAGCCTTGAAGGATTACGTGTATTTCAGTACAACGCTATTGAATTCAGTATTTTTTAAGCAAGCACTAGAAAAACCTTAATTAGATGAAATCAGAGGAAAATTTTGCAGAGAGTAAGAAGGCAAGTGACAAGACTGAAGGGGTGTATTGGGTTTACATGGCAAGGTTTTGGTAGCAAGGGGCCTGCAGGAGTGGCTTTATGAGAAGATGCCAGAAGCTTCCCCCACATGTGATAGAGGCAATGCAAGCTGGCTCCAAGGTGGACAAGGCTGCGCCAATCAGCCATGTTAATAACACCTCTGTCATAAGCCATTTAAAAAAAGGGTAAACACTGCTGTGCAACAGCAGCTGGAGAGAGGAGTGAGCATATGTGAGAGACAGCCCTGCAGACACCAAGGTCAGGGAAGGAGGGGGAGGAGGTGCTCCAGGCATCAGAGCAGAGATTCCTCTGTAGCCTGTGGTGAAGACCATAGTGACACAGGTTGTCCATCTGCAGTCCATGGAGGACCACAGTGGATCAGATATCCACACTGCAGCTCATGGAGGACCCCATGCTGGAGCAGGTGGATATGCCCTGAAGGAAGCTGCAGCAGGACTTGTGGCCCCGCAGGGGATCCACACTGGAGCAGTCTGTTCCCAAAGGACTGCACCCCATGGAAAGGACCCAGGCTGGAGTAGTTCTTGGAGAACGGCAGCCCACAGGAAGGATCCATATCGGAGAATTTTGTGGAGGACCGTCTCCCATGGGTGAGACCCCACACTGGAGCAGTGCAAGAGCATGAGGAGTAAGAAGCGGCAGAGACAATGCGTAATGAACTGACCACAACTGCCATTCCCCGTCCCCCTGTGCCGCTCGGGAGGAGGAGGTAGAGAAGTCAGGAGTGAAGTTGAGCCCAAGAAAAAGGGAGGGGTGGGAGGAAGGCGTGTTTAGATTTGTTGTTATTTCTCATTCTCCTACTCTGACCTTTTGATTGGCAATAAACTAAATTAATTTCCCCAAGTTAAGTCTGCTTTGCCCATGACGGTAATCGGTGAATGATCTCCCTATCCTTATCTTGACCCAAAAGCCTTTTGTTGTATTTTCTGTCCCCTGTCCAGTTGAGGAGGGGGAGTTACAGAGTGGCTTGATGGGCACCTGGTGTGCAGCCAAGGTTAACCCACCACAAGGAGTTTTAAAGGACAGAGTGTTGAACATGTTCTTTAAGACAAAATTCAGTTCAAGTTCAGTTCAATCACAGTGAAACAGCAACCCACACTGTCACGCAATGATTCTGTCATCACAGGAATTAATGATTTTCTAAAGTTGCAATGGATCTGTATCTAATGATCTAAAACTGCCTTCCTCCGTATCTGTGGGAGTTTCCCAATAATTAAAAGTCAGCTCAAAAGAAAAGGGTAAAGAGCTGCTACTTCTACTAGTTCCACCCCATTGATTCAGTTGACTTCCTTTATTTCATGAGGCTAATCAATGATCTTAAGGGTCTTTCCCAACCTAAATTATTTTATGACACTATGATTCTAAGATAACGTTTAGGCAGTTACTGTGTTACTTAATACCAGGCAATACCCTTTCTATCACATTACCTGAAGGAATATAGACAACACAAGGTCTGTAAACAGTGCTCCAGAAAACAGACCACCTGATTAAATTAATAACCTATCCGCTCATCTGTGGAATGTCACCAGAACACCTCTCCAACAAAGACAGGTGGTATCTGAAAACAGCAAATGTGGTATTAAATTGATCTGTTAACTATTATATACCTAGATGTCTTTTTAAAAGTTTATAAATATTACCAGTTCAGCTGTTTTAATTTAAGATATACACTAGAAAGTAAACTTGCCATTTATAAAGATGGTAATTGGGAGTTAAAAAAAACATTGTATCAATGATTTTCCCCCTTTCAAATAATCTCCAGTCCTGTCTTCTAAAAATGCACTATATACTATATACGGATAGATCCTACTCTTCCTATCTGGGAATAAAAGAAAAACCAGTACCAAAACAAATGCTGTTCACCACTTTGATATGTTTTCATGTCACAGGTTTTACTCATACCATCAGCTGTCTATAGCTTTCCAAGACCTTGATGATTCACAAAGACAAAACATTGAATAAACACACTTTTGGATCTATAAGCAAACACAGTCTTGCAAAGTTGCTTATAAAATGTTATTCGCAGATCTACTATTCCTATACGTTTGAGCTAAGTATAAGTTTTAGGCTAGCTGGAAACAGTATTGATACTGTTTAGAAGTACAGTTATAAGAAGAAAACAGACCTTTCTGACAGCAAATGTCTTGAGATATTGTAAGATGCCAAGAGGTAAGACTCCAGAATTTATAATCTGAATGACAGTGCTATCTTTTCTCTGATTAGATCATCTCTAAGACAGGGAGCAGATTACATTCTTCATTTTCTTAGTGACACACTACAGAACTTTTAGGAGACCATAATCTTACTTGTCCAATAAAAGCATCACTCCAGTTTGTCAAATGTGGCCATAAACCATTCAGAGCAGCCATAAGGGTCTCCTTGCCTTAGCTCAACTTCACAGCTTTGTCCCATACACAAGCTGGAACACATGATCTAACTTAAGTTGCTGCCATCAGCATGCAAGTGACAATCACTCAGCACAATTTTTTACAACATAGGTCAGATTTTCATTGCATTTCATAGCTTACACAATCAGGACACCTAGCAAAATTGTCAAATATCATCTTATTGCAAGTAGAGTAATGTATGATGGCTTTAAAAAAAAATCCTACTTTAAGGATCAAGTCTCATTATATGAATTTTTCCAGTCCTCATAATAAAGAAGAAAAAGCTTCAAGACATGCACACATGTTCTAACAGCGCAAAGCTCAGTGAGTAAATAAAAGACAAGTAATTTTAAAACCTTATTTTTGGAATCAAAACTTTATTAATATAAGATTAGTTGTTTTGTTTTAATTAAAAACTAGCAAGCCTTACCATTGATTCTGGACAATACTCAGGTGCTCGCTGCAATAAATGCTTCAAACGGGAATCACTCTTAGAAGACAAAATCTGTTAGAAACAAAACACACCTTAAATCACATAGAATGTAACTACATATGGAATACTTTTTTCAGTTGATTTCAACCTTTTTAGCTGCACTACTATCTACCCTTTGACAACTTTTGCTAACAGTTAATATGTAAACAATGCAAATTTAAGATTTCTTTTATATATCTATAGTCTTTCAAATACGTTGCACTTTTTATGAAGAAAGAATTTTTATATTTACAAGTGCATGAGAATTTTGTCCTCAGACACTTCTATCAAAAAGTTTCTATTGAATAGGCAGTATGAAAAACATAGAGAATTTCTGCCCCATATATCAAAATATTAGACAACTCTACTTAATTAACCTTCTGCTACATGTTACATGACCTCAGGCAACTAAACTCTTTCCAAAAAAACCCTGAAACAGGTAAATTTTGTGGAACAAAGATGAACAAAACCTAGACTAGGTAATGAGACTACCAAAACTAATAGGGTAATGAATACTACCCACAGCAGAGCAAGATCAAGTTAAGCACCACCTAAGCAAACTGAACATACAGATGTTCATGAGACTGGATGGAATGCAACTGAGGATGTTGAGAAGCTAGCCACTGTCATTGCAAGGCAAATTTGGTACTGTTTTTGAAAGATCATGGTGACTGGATGAGGTTCCTGATCATTGAAAAAAGACAAACATCATATCCATTAGAAAGGCAAGAAGGATAATCTGGGGAATTACAGGCTGTTTGGCTTAACGTCATCCCACAGGAAGATTATGGAACAAATCCCAGCAGAAGCCATGTCAAGGGCACATGAAGTACAAGCATGTGACTGGGAACAGTCAGCACAGACATACCAAGGGCAAATTTAGCCTAATGTTTTTTGATAAAGAAAAGACTGGTCTAGTAAAAAAGCGGGGAACAGTGTGTGTTGTCTATCATCTTGACTTTTAAAAAGGTTTTTGCATGGTCTCCCACTGTATCTTTAGAGTCAAACTGGTGAAACATGGGTGGGATGGGTGGGCTACAAGATGGGCGATAAACTGCCTGAACAGTAGGGCTCAAAGATTAGCAGTCAGCAGTTCAATGTCTAAGTGTTGGCCACTTAAAAGGGGTATAATACAGGACTCAGACCAATATTGTTAATGACTTTACTAGTAAGTCGGACAATGGGACAGAAAAAACCCTCAGCAGGTATGCAGATGAGCCTAAACTGGGAGCTGCCATCAATATACCGGAGGGTGGAGCTGCCAGCCAGATGGGTTTCAACAGACTGTAGCAGTGGACTGACAGGAAACTCAAGCAGTTCAATAAAAGCAAACACAGAATTTTGCAGCTGAAATGGAATAACCCCATGCAACAGTATAGGCTAGGTGCTCACTGGCTAGAAACCAGCTTTGCAGAAAAGGGTGTTGGGTCCTGGTGGATGACAATTTGAACATGGGTCAGCAGTGCACCAATGCAGCACTGAAAGCAAACAGCATATGGTACTTCATTAGCAACAGCACTGCCTGCAGGGTGAAGATGAACATTCCCTTCTGTTAGGCACTGATGAGGCCACACCTGTAAATACCAAACCCAGCTTTGTGCCACCCCTGTGCAAGGAACATTCTTGATGAACTGCAGAGAGTCCAGTAAAAGGCCACAAAGGATGCTGGACTTTACAACATACTAAGACTGGCCAAGGTAAAAGAATCTGTTCAAACTGAAGAAGGGTTAAGACGGAGTAGAGGGGATCTAAACTTCTGTCTTCCAATACTTGAAGATGGGATTATAGAAAAGACGAGTCTTTTCTTGGAGTTGCAGAGTGGAAGGATGAGCTGCAGAAGTAACAAGTTGCAGTAAGAGAAATTCTGACTGGATGCAAAGGGAAAAAAAATCTTCACCATGAGAGCAGTTAAGTGCTGGAAGAGATTCCCCAGAAAGGCTGTAGAAAGACCACCCTGAGGGTATTAAAAACTTGACTAACAACACCCTGAGCAACCTGATTTAACTTTGAAGCTAGCACTTCTCTGAGCAGGAGGTTAGACAAAATGACTCTTCCAACCTATATTTTGCACAGCTATACTTGGGAAAACTTTCATACACAATTCTGAATCATGTAAATTTATCTTTTTTTCCCAGGTGTCTTTCAGACCGTTTTGTAGTGTTGGTCATCTCATTTTCTTGCAACAGTAGCAATGTTTTCACATTTTATTACAAGATGCCTTTATCTCACCAATCTTTTTGGTGTTGCTTTTGTTGTTGCTGGTTTTTTTTCATTTTGTTTTTTAAAGTGTCATGGAAGTGTTAATGTGCTGTTAGTGTGCTGAGGTCTCAACACATTTTAAATTGCTTTCTGGTCCCACATTAATCATGTTTTTAGTTCTTGTTCCTTTAGAAGTCCAATTAAGTAAACCACTTATAAATTAAAATAAGAAACTGGGCAATAAAACAGATGGAAACAAACCCATTAATGTGGGATATGAAACTGGAAAGCACAGGAATAACTGAAACATGGATGTATTTCAGATCTTTCAGAAGGAGAAATACATTACAGTTCTCTTCTAAATTTGCAACACGATAAATTCATAGAAAGAAAACCAAGAGAACAATAGTTTCAGAAATGAAAGCAAGAAAAGAACTGCAGTATTTAGGTCTAGGAACATTTTGATAACAGCAATGGCCATGTGCCTGGGCTGGCAGATGGCGACGACATGGCTGCTCTTTCTGTGCTGCTGGACAGGCTTGAACTCCACTGTGAACTCAAGTCAAAGGGACTGTGACCTGTGAATGAGTCCATGTGGGAGCAGGACACCCCGAAGCATCTGTAGCCGTGGATAAGCCCATGCCAGAGCAGGTATATGTCAAAGCATCTGTGGCCATGGTTATGTCTGTGCCACAGCAGGTATACCTCTGAAGGGACTGAGGCACAAGGATAAGTCCATGCTGGAGAAGGTACATCTTGAAGCATCTGTGGCTGTGGATGAATCCACTCTGCAGCAGGTACACCCTCAAGCATCAGTGGCTGTATATGAGGTCATGCTAGAGCACCTCAAAGTGTCTGGCCACGGACACACCTCGACAGTGCAGGTGCATCCCTGGAGGGACTGGAACCATGGGTAAGTCCACGCTGGAGCAGGTATATCTCTGAAGGGACTGGGGCCCATGGAGGAGGCCATTTTGGAACAGGTCCACCTTGAAGCAACTGTGACTGTGGATAAGTCTATGCACCAGCAGATATGCTCCTGGAGAGACTGTAGCTCATAGAAGGGACTGCAGTCTGTGGATAAGTCCAAGCTGGAGCAGGGGCAAGGGGAGGAGTTCATTGCAATGTTAAACTCTATAACCTGGTCCAAAGGGGCCAGGAGATTGTAATGGATATACCTTTAAATTGTTGTAACCCATGATCTGAGTTGCATGTTATAGGAATTACTATAGTAGGAACCCCTTGTTGCTAGCCAGGCTAGGAGCAAGGGAAGGAATTCATTGCAATGTTAAACTCTATAACCTGGTCCAAAGGGGCCAGGAGATTGTAATGGATATACCTTTAAATTGTTGTAACCCATGATCTGAGTTGCATGTTATAGGAATTACTATAGCAGGAACCACCTGAACCAATGGAGGAGAAGCCTGACAAGAAGCAGTGCAAGTGCAGCAGTGACCTAATCTGAGCTCGTTTTAACGCCCACGAACTCCACGCAACACAGCACCTCTCCTGTCCTGAGTGACCACCATAAGAGATGGAGCCCAAAGTTGTGGACTAAATGAACCCAGTGGACATTTTAAAGACATTTTACAGGGGTGGTCCATAGACTAAGGGAATGATATCTGTGTATTATATCAAAGGATAGAAAGGGAGGGGTGGTTAATGAGGTTGTATTGGATTGTGTGGCATGTGATAGTGAGCATGATGTAAATGGTATGGAATAAGGGGGGGATACTGTCCTGGTTTTGTCTGAGATAGAGTTAATTTTGTTCATAGAAGCTAGTATGAGGCTATGCTTTGGATCTGAGGTGAAAATAATGTTGATAACATACTGATGTTTTCAGTTGCTAAGCAGTCAAGGACTGTCCAGTTTTTCATGCTGGCCTGCCAGAGAGAAGGGGGGGGGGGCACGGGAAGCTGGGAGGGGACACAGCCAGGACAGCTGACACAGGCTGGCCAAAGGGGTATTCCATACCATATGACGATATGTTCAGTATATAAAGCTGGGGGGGGAAGAAGGAGGAAGGAAGTGGGGCGATGTTCAGAGTTATGGAGTTTGCCTTCCCAAGTAACCCAAATTATGGGTGATGGAGCCCTGCATTCAGTACCTCTGCCTTATCTGTGTTTGTTGACACCAAATCATGTGCTGCACTCAGCAAGAGTCGCACATTTTTCTTTCTTCAGCCTGTACTGCTACAGCACATCTTTTTGCCCTTGACATCCTCCGCAAATCTCAACTCCAGCTGAGATTTGTCTTTCCCAATATAACCTTACATGCCTGGGCAAACTTTCTAAATTCCTCTTTTATAACCTTTCCCTGCTTCTACCTTCTCCTATATTGCCTTTCTGCATTGAAGCTTGTTCATGACTTCTCTGTTTAGCCAAGCCAGCCTCTTGAAACTTTAACGTGTTTTCCTGAGGACTGGGATGGACTATTCTTATGTTTGGAGGAGGATCTGGATAGAGATCTCTGGAGTGGTACAGAGATGAATGCTGCCATGAACCTTATAATTGTGAAACTTCCCAGAAATAAACTTAGGAAAAAAATGTCAATTAAAGAAAGACAAGCCCACTTATTCCTTGCTAAAGTACCTGACAGACTTAATCAAATCACAAAAAGGAGAGGATACTGAAACTAAGTTTAGAATAATACTTACTAAGAATGCAAAATAATTAGATGTTTGAATCATGTTAATAGACAAACAAATCTGTAATCCAAGTTTTCTTTTTCAAAGGACTCACTTAAGGTAGATTAATTACTAGTTAGCCTTTTCCTTAGCTGGCAGGACCAAGGACGGCATCACCGGGTCTCCTGTGCCCTTCACCCTAGCCCCTGGGCTGTAGTTACCTTTTACCCAAGCAGGGCCTCCCTTACTAGTATCACTGGTGTCCATGTAGATGTGTAGCCAATGGATAATAGTCTGTGGGTCAAAAAAAATCTTGTAATTTCCGCAACATCCTAGAACTGAGCCCCTAAAAACCAAACCACCTTAGACAGCAAGTCTCATCTGCAGATGAGTGCCCCCATCCCCTGCAGAAGGGAGTCTTTCTCCTGATGGCACCAGTTGATTAGGCCAAGATGGTTCCCTGATGGAGCTTGTTCCTCCTCACCTGTTCTAAGGCCCCAAACCAATTATTTCAGTGCATATCCAAAGACAGGCCAAGACACTTCTTCCTGCTGTCAGGAGTCACAAACTTTCAGTCTCCACTAAGCATAGCCTCTGGCCATCCTTCTTTCCATGCAATGTATAGTTCAGGCTATTGCCTTCTATGAAGTTCTCCATGAAGTGCTTGTCTAGCTCCCATATACACCGAGGCAATGCTTCTGTCCTCAGCTTTTATATTTGATAGTTCAGGAAGCTGACCAGAGCATGACTCCCACAGTTTAAGTGCCATTGACTCAAAGGAGAGACATCATAATTTCCCTGCAGCCCAAGACTTGGATGGACACATTCTTCCTCAAGAGCTCCCTCTGGGTCAAGACCTCCAGCATGTCATGAGTGGTTGGCCCAGCCAGTGCCAGAGACTGTCCTGCTGGACGTAACAGGTGCACACAGTCTCAAGCAGTATATCTGCACCTCCTGCTGGCCCTCTCCACATGAAACAGCTGTGTTAATGCCCAAATTCCTGTGGTGGCTGGCATTGCCTAAGTATTAGTTAAATAGAAATACAGGGCACTCTTTCCCTGCTGTCCCTGGCAAGCAACTTCAATGTTTTACGGCTCAAACTACCAAGTCTAGGACAAAAACATTTTAAAAAAAACTGTTATTATTAAATACAGTGTGGTGGTACCGAGAGGGTGACAAGTGCATGGCAAATATTTTAGAAAAATTGTTTGGAAAGACAGAAAAGGGCAAATTATTCAGCCAGCTCTGGTCACTCCCCACATATGTAAACCTTCATCCTACAAATTTTATGCTTAAGACAAGGCGGTAAGTATGAAATAATAATAATGCTTAAGACAAGGCGGTAAGTATGAAATAATAAATTCCAAAATGGATTCAACAAAGACAAAGTATTTGAATTGTGCTGCACAAAATGGTTAAGTTACAGAACATGAAAATCAGTAGAAAAATAGCAGACAGCCCCTTCAGCCAGTTTGCTGGTCTATATCAAAGGATCATTTAGAAAATCATGCTACCAGCCTGATGTGAGTTAACTAAGACAGCTCCTTATAGAGAAATTTGAGGGGAACCAGTCTTGCTTTAGACTTGTTCTAGACCTCTCACCACAAACACTGAATGTGCTGATTATCTGAATAGAGAGAGATCATTCAGATGAGGCAAGATCATAGTATCTTACAATCTACACGATAATTAGAACTGGTAAAACAGAAATGGGATAAAATTTGACAGTAAAAAGCTCAAGGCCTTTCATGAAGACCTAACAGGAATTCACAAGTTAAACTGCGTACTTCAAACCAATGGAAGAAAGAATTGGACAGATTATTCCAAATGCCCTCTCAATGCAGCTACTACACCTGCCAATTAAATTTGTTTATGTACAGGAATGGATATCTTTCTCCTACTTACACGTAAGTTTTAACACAATTTTTAAGACTGAGTGCTATACTTTTGTTTATAATACCATGTACAGTTTTGCTTACCTGTATTCAAAGAGATAAACTTATGCTGGAAGGGCTGCAAGAATAATTATAGGAATTGAGAGAGTATCTTATGCAAAGAGACTGTAAGATTTTTCCTTGTTTGGCCTAACAGTAGCAAAGCTGAAAGGGGATTTGGGTGCATTCTATAAATGTATCAGGGAGAGAGAAGTGCCATTTAAACTAAAAGTTTTGTTACTACAATCACAGATAAATATAAACTTAGCCATAGCCAGGTTTAGTGCTTGAATAGCCCCAAAGTGGGTAGTGGCGGCAAGAAAAGGGAGCAGGTATGATGTAAGGACACAATTTTAATATAAAAATTGTGTATATGTGAATGTATGCTTTATTGATGTAAAATTTTAATGTATAAAAATTTATATAAATACACACAAAGCTGTACAACGTAGTAGTCAAAGGTACAAATCTAAACATAAATTGTAGAAAAATATTTTTCGAGCTTGAATTTAGTACAAACAGCTCTTTGTTATTACCTTATGAACAGATTAAGCAAGTAGATTTTTGACGGATTCACAAGGCCATATATCATGAGTACCCCAGATTCTTAGCTAAGAAACACGAATTGGCAGGAAGAAGGAACAGTACCAACATCTTGTTCTTCATTTTAAATTCCCCAAAATTTGGAAACACACAAGATCCAGAAATTGCGTAAAATACCTTCATCCCTCCCAATTCCTAACATGCTTATCACTACCTGACCAAATCCTGACCTCAGATTTGTATCTCTATTTCTCCTCAGCTTCAGCAGAACCTGTTTTCCACTATGAAAGGAAAGAGGACTACAGTTTTAAACCTTTACGTTCTCATTTAAATAACAATATTACATCTCATGATTCACATATAGTATTCACACAGAAAATCATTTTCTTATAATCCTAATCTTGCTACATCATTGTCTAAAGGCATGATTTTAACTCTGAGGGATAAACTAGATTTAAAACAGGCTTACCTGTTCACAGACATCACGGCACATTAAGTTGTCCTTTGCATGGTAACAACAAGACAAGCCTATGGAAAAAGCAGGGGGACAGAAAAAGATGTTTAAAAGTATTGAAGCACTTAACTATCACTTCTGAACAGAACTGCCCACTTGATGGTGTATCAGGATGATTTATCTACTCCCCAGGTGATCGTGAGAAATATTCCTTCTCAGAAGGCAAAAAAGACCATGAGAAATTTTTGTTCCAAAGCTCACACAGATCCATTCATTGAGTCTCACAGAATTACCTCTGAACACTCTCTGCCACCAAAAAGAGATCTCGCTCCCCTTCTTTCTGCTTCTAGGCATATTACTGCTGCTTAACTTGCACTAGCTCAGCACCTGCCAAATTCCTTCATGAGGCAATACAATTTATTAACCCAGGGGAAATAATAACAACAACAATAATAATAACAGTAGTAGTAATAAAGTGAAAAAAAAAACCCCACCAAAAACTCCATAGAGACTATATGCCTTTGTAAATTGAATCATCTCACAGAATCTGAAAAGTGCAAGAACCAGTTGGAACAGGTGGAAAAGGAAATCAGAGCAGGAACCCCTTTTCACACAGAGGCGAACACAGCTGCTCATTGAGCTTAAAAAAAACACCTTAAAAACTTGGAACAAAACTGTAAATTGTTTCACTAGTGATGGATGATTAAGAGTGGTTTTGCCTGACTAGGTGGAAGTCACAGAGCAAACACACATATGAACACATCAACAGGAAAACAAATGAGAACTGAAGCATGGAGAAGTCATAAAATGCCAAGGTTTAAAGGTGGCATTTTTAACATTATACTTTGCGGTGTTTTGTTCCCCCTACCATCCAAATATTTCCTTCATTCAGAGTTAAGCTTGGCCAATATAAGATGAATTGCACAACTCCTTGATATTCACGTTCATGCTCACTGCCCAGTGTTTGTAACAGTGTATTAGAAAACAGACAGAGGTTTCCTTCAAAGCTTTTACTTCCACACACATCTTCACACACAGCATCATTTAACGATTACAGATTTCTGTTCAGCTGTGTCTGAACTACATATCATACTGATAAAACATAAAAGCAATACAATGATACCACACATATAAAGTTGTATTTCACAATACCTAGTTACTAAACAGATTTTGACTGAACCAGTAAAAGGGATCTTGGGCATGAATTCATTGATAATTTCACAGCTTACAACTGTTTTCATCTGAAAGCTTATAGCTGTTACAAGAAGATATCCAATCTAAAACCGCAAAGAATCCACCACCAGCAAAACCAAAATTCTCCAATATTGAAATGACATTTAAAAAGAAAAGAAAATTTCAGCCTGAAAATGTTGAGGAACTAAAAAAAAAAAAAAAAAATCACTGAAATGTTTGTCTGAAACAGTCATAATTTAAAACAGCTACTACAGGATTGAGCTATATTTTAATGCAGAAATCTATCATTCCTGAAAAGGAAAGAAGAGAAACCAAAGTAGGACTTGTAACCGGTGAATGTTTTCATTACTAATTAGGAACAACACAGCAAAATGCCTGTAATAGATGAAGAAAGCACCAAAATCCTGCTTACAACACGATGAAATGAAAGAATGAAATTGTAAAATTGACTTCAATGTTTTTTACCAATCTTCTACCAATGCAGAAAAGGATCGAGATATAATACAGATGGCTTAAAAACCTTTCCAATTTGAGGGCTATACATGGGATCTTGCAGGTTTTCCTGCGCAATGCTCGGTAAGCTGATCTGTGACAAGAATCAACTTCATCATTAGCAGTCTCCACCATGTTCAAACTTCAGTTATTGTTTCATTAAACTGAAAACCTTTGCTTTACACTTTCTCAGTCTTGTTATAAAGCCATGGTATTAGAAATATATAACAACAATAAAAAACATGAACTTCTAAGATCAGTTAATTTTTCTTAAGGCAAGAGTTGCACTTATTTTCAGAAACATTTCTAAATTTCAGTGCCTATGCAATCAGACTGCCAGCACATTAACACAGTGCTGGAGAAAACATTCAGGTTCACAATGAAAATATATCCAGCAAATTAATTGTCCTAAGTAAAAAATCCAACCAAATGTACTTAAATATAGGCATTACTTAACATATTGGCTACTCAAATCACATTTTTGTTGTTTTATTTCACCATAAGTCCCCAAAATTTTTCATTATACAAATTTTTATTCAGAGTAACTGCTACATTTAAGAGACCCAAGAATTCAGAGTTCCCAACCTATAAAGAGAATTCACGTTGGCTTGGGTGACAATGTGTATGTTTAACTGTGTATGTCACTATGATTTGAGCTCATGAATACCTTAGGCAGCATTTTATTAAACGCTCCTTCACATCGATTATTTAATGCTATGTGGCCTTTTATCTATTAGTTTTCAGTGGCTCTCAAACCTCTTATGATGAACTAACACATCCAGGAGAATTCTCCTTCTCAATCATTTCCACCGCTGAGTTTCAAATCTTATCAGTTATACCAAAGAGTGTAACGATGAAGTACCAATATACAGTACCAAGTCGGTCTGGAGACAGACTTTTTAGCAGGGCCTGTTGCGATAGGACAAGGGGTAATGGTTTTAAACTAAAAGAGGGTAGTTTTAAACTAGATACAAGGAAGAAACTTGTCACAATGAGGGTGGTGAAACACTGGCACAGGTTGCCCAGAAAGGTGGTAGATGCCCTATCCCCGGAAACATTCGTGGTCAGGCTGGATGAGGCTCTGAGCAACCTGATCTAGCTGAAGATGTCCCTGTTCCTTGCAGGGGGGTTGGACTAGATGGCCTTTAAAGGTCCCTTCCAAACCAAACTATTCTGTGGTTCTACTAATATACTAAACTTTATGGCTATTTAATTCCTTTTGTACAAAATCCTAATCAATTGATGGTATCTTGAATTAGCAGCAAATTAAACTGGCCCAGAGTGATCTTTAGTGCGTAAGTCAGAAATGGAAGTTACTAACAATATCCATTCCAAACACAATTTCTCAGTTCTCTTTCCAGTTAACCTTTTCTGACATGTCTTATGACATGTCTTTCAGTCAGTTCCTTACTTTCTCATTCCTCCTTTTTCTAGTTTTACTAAAACATTTCCATGTTTCATTTCAAAATTTTATTCATGTCTAACTATGAAACATCTATGCCTCCTTCTTTGATAAGATCTGCTATCTCAGCAATATGAGTAAGTTTATCAATAGAAAGTTGAGCTAGAGTATGTCATATTTCATTCCACTAGCTTTTTACTGCCTTCTTCCTAAAACTGTTCCTCACTAGAAATCAGAGCTGTAGAACAACAATGAAATGCCCATAAATACCTCAGTGATTGCAGTCTTCTGCTTTAAAGCATTACGTATTTTGTATTTTCCATTCCATGACAGCATTACCAACGTGATCTATTTATTAAAAGCTATTTGCCAATATCTGTGCTTGTGCTGCCTTCTTTTTTCATTACTCTTTTTTGGTCCTGTCAAGAAGTTATCTGCTATCACAACTTTAATACAGAAACTATTTTACCACCATCCTTCTCTCTATTAAACATCTTGCCTTCACGTTTAAAAAACTCAGTACCTTGTTCAATACCATTCTTATTGAAAATGTTAGCAAAACCCCACGGAATACAAGACCTGGAATACAAGGGCTATTCTGACATTTCATATGGCAATCCAGAAGTCAGGTTTTAGCCATTTGGAGGAAGATACCAGATCTTCTCCATTTCAAACCACAATCCTGGGAACTTACCTATTGCCAGCATGACGGAACAGCTCTCCTATGAGGACAGGCTGAGAGAGTCGGGGTTATTCAGCCTGGAGAAGGCTCCAGGGAGCCCTTATTGCAGCCTTCCAGTACTTAAAGGGGGTTTACAAGAAAAATGGGGACAGACTTTTTAGCAGGGCCTGTTGCAATAGGACAAGGGGTAATGGTTTTAAACTAAAAGAGGGTAGATTTAGACTAGATATAAGGAATACATTTTTCACAATGAGGGTGGTGAAACACTGGCACAGGTTGCCCAGAGAGGTGGTAGATGCCCCATGCCTGGAAACATTCCAGGTCAGGTTGGAGGGGGCTCTGAGCAACCTATGTTGAAGATGTCCCTGCTCATGGCAGGGAGGTTGGACTAGATGGCCTTTAACGGTCCCTTCCGACCCAAACTGTTGTGTAATTCTGTGATTCTATGACAGCCGAAGACACAAATCCTGGCTCCGAGCCATGTAACCAGGTGGGGTAAAAGAAGGAGTCAATCCCCACCACACTGCCAGGCAGGACGCGGGAGAGACGGCCGCACCCCTGCACCCCGCTCCCTCAGTTGTTTAAC
>NW_010529557.1:158333-160523 GCF_000687285.1 Phaethon lepturus | reverse complement strand
TTATATTATATACATACATTAGGGATTGTGGATATGTGAAATCCTAGAAATTGAGTCCTCAGTATTGAAACAAGAGATATTCACTCTTGGGAATTTTACTGTCTGTGATGTTTGAAGAGAAGTCGCCATCATTCAAGCTTGTAGAAAGGGAAGATTAATTCCCCAGATTTATTGTTGGAGGCACAATGTATGTTATCCCTTAATGAACTAACAAAGAATACATTACATGAAACAGATGATACTGTAGGCTTTCCGTAATACAACAAACAGACTAGATCCAGCCCCCTGAGGCTATTTGGATTTTAAGGGATTTAAAATTTTGGCTAAGCAGTGATGTTCATATTACAAGTCCTTTCTTTTAATTGCTGTGTCTGTAGCTTTTTTTGTGCTTAATGTGCATCAACCTGTAATAACTAGGGATCCATATATTATAAGTCAGTGGCAATTTAAAAAAGTCCTCACTAAAAAGTCTAGTATATGGTTTAAATCACCAACACGAGGCAAGTGGCCCTGGAGGCTAATTCCTTTACCTGTCACTCCTCTTTAAGGGTTGCAGGTGATTACTCAGGTTTTGTAGATACAGCACATGCACAGCGGAGAGTGCTGCTGCCTTAATCAGCTTCATGAATTGTATTACTTAATTGAAAATGCTAATCACATAACTGTTAAATTGTTAATAACCAGGAATCAGTATGTCATTAATTTGAAATTGCTATAATCACAGGATGCACAAGTGTAGAATTTCACTGGTGAGGTTGAACAATTAATTTAATTTCCTAATGACAAATGTGTCATAATTGGGTATTGTACAAATAATAATTTAGTGCAAAAGTATCTCTGCTTCCAATCATATTTATTTACTTTTCAGACAAGCAAAATACCTGAGAACTTTTTTTGTTTTTAATAATCTTTCTGGATTTGAGAGAAAAAAACGGTCTAGGACTGAACCCAAGTCTCTGGGGGGTTTGATGCTTGTCCTTGCTGCACCTCCTTCAGAAGGCTCTTCTGGGTGGGACTGCTAGCACACAGCCGGCTGCATACTGCGTGGTTCTCCGTGCTGCGGTCCTTGGGAGTGCAAGCAGTCAGCTGGAGGTTGTTTCCGAAAGTTTTGTGTAACTTACACACATTGTTTGGACATGTGCAACAGTTCCTTATTTCAAGGCGAGAAGCGAAGCTGTGCCTTACCATGTGCCGATTGCATCCATGAGGGAGCAGTGAAGCATCACTGGTTTTACCAGATGACTTCGCAACGCTTCGATGTTAATTCTCAGAACAGCCACCTCCGATCCACAGCTCAGCTTCCCATCCTCCTTCTACTTAGGTCCAGTTTGTCCAGACTGAACGTGTGCCCTTTGCAGTGACAACCAAGAAAGGGAGATACTACAAGAGTTTCATGCGGGAGCGTGCAGAGGTCTCTTTGCTAGGTATGGAGTGGTTTTTTCTCTATACATCTAGGAAGATACCGTCACAGCCGCGGAGATACTGCAACGCGTGGTAGGCCCTGTAGGCCAGGGATGTCGAGTTATATTAATTTTATTGAAACAGAGCTGAGGCACACGAAGTGGCAAGAATTAAACCCACTTGCGATACGTTTTTAATTCCTCAGACTCCTGTGGAAAATCCAGTGCATCGCTGGATAGACAAGTATGACTGTATCTCTTGAATCCTTAGCTATTGCTTCAACACTTACTGTAGTTTGCTTTCAAAGAGATTATACACTTCTGTAAGCCGCTTGAACATATACATGGATGTATCCACTGCAATTTCTACTTCTAATTTCATCAGAAGAATAGAAAAAAATAGGCACATGTAAATTCACTCTTGTTCATTGTTCAGTCTCAAGCCACAGTGGAGTAAACTTTCCATGCAGCATGTGAGAAATTAGGCATACTGGCAGCTGTGAACATCTAATTCCCCCTGCAGGGTGCTGACAATGTACTCCAAAGTAATGTTTTTCACTAATTACATACTGCACTGACCATGGAAGCCTTCCACTATCCCATGGCAGAATAGTAGGATTCCTACAGCTTTTTCATTTAATTGAAAGTGAATATGAGGGGCTGTTACTATTGTCTTCTGAGATCCAGTGAGGCTTCTACAGATTGCAGAATTTTAGACAACTGGTTAAAACGATGTTATATTGCTAGCTATGCCTTGCTTTCATTTTGAAAAAAACACACCCTTAAAATA